>NW_028277482.1:0-130000 GCF_059751315.1 Micrasema longulum | reverse complement strand
ATAAGATATCATATAAGCTTTCATTTTTCTTCTAAATAATTAAATATGTTTTTTCGAATGGGCATTTTCACACCGGATTTGGAAAGTTAAATTTGTATGAATATGTAAGATTTTTATGTAAAAACATATTTATTCTTGCCATACGATGAAAATTATGTGAATAAATGTGATGCTTTTACAAAATGAAATTTATGTTACTGTATAAGAAAGAGCACATTCTTGGAGAAGACGAAAATTGTCAGAATCGACAGGTCATTAGCCCTGTAAATGCCTAGACTTCCATATCCTGTCGCAAGAAATTTAGATCAATCAGTTTTCAATCAAATAAAATATTATTTTTTATCCTAGTTTATAAATGTCACTGAATGAATTATTTATTAGTTGTATTTTAAGATGACATCTCCGTTATAAATTATTTAGATAACACGATAAGTATCATTGCGATAAAAATATTTTTTTTATAAACATTGACCTTGTCAGGAATCAGAACTGCATCTCGTCTCTAGCATCACCATCATCATTTCCTTATACGCGCCCAGTGGTGCACAGGGCACTCCACTGGCACTCTAGATCATTTTTGTTACATGGAAGGTGTGACTAGTTCAGGGACAGTGCATTTTTGCAGTGTAAACCACCGCTTAAACAAATGTTTCACGTCGACCCTGCCAGGAATCGAACCCGGGACCTCGCAAATAATAGAAGAATACATCAACCATTACGATACGAGACCGACTTATCCCCACTCAATTTCCATCATGATAGTCCAAAAACCAAAAAAAATCTATTGGAATAAGTTAGTCTTATAATGTAGCTGTCCGCGCGTTCACAAACTATGCTTTATTTGCTTTAGGTGCTGGATTTGATTCCCGGAAGGATCGACCAGATACATTTGTTTATAATAAGGTTTTATATATTTATCTATTTTATTTATTCAAACACAGTCTCAGTTTGTTAGTACCTGGGTTGAGAAATATGAGATTCTTAGGGGCTATTTTTTTTTAGTTTACACACTTTCTATCATAAATAGCCTTAGCAATGATAAAAAAATCAATTTTTTTTTTTTTTTAATTGACTGAAATCGATCACAGGAATTTTCCGCCTCAGTATCTTTGAAGGCTGATTTCAGCGATTAATAACGCATGAAGTTTTTTTTTGTTTTATTATAAAAGCAGAGAGTCTAGAATAGTTTTTAAAGTTATCCAAAAACAAAGAAATTGCCTTTTTAGATTTTTATTTTAAAGTTGAAAATTCAAGCCTGGCTCGCTCGAACGTAAATTCTCAATTTTAGGTCAAAACTTTTGTAGATTCCATAAATGTTACGACGCTGATTATTTTGTGCGTAAAAACACTATTCAAATTAAATAAGAAGCAAAGAAAATAATTCAAAAAAACTTTCCAAAAATTGATCCGGTCGAAAATTTTCAAAAACCAATTTTTAAAATTATAACTAGAAAATTATGCTTTATCGCGGGAAATACATGGGAGTGATTCGACTACCCCTCAATATGATGCAACTATATTTTTCCTTTGGATGTCACTTTTCCGGCCATCCTGTATAGGGACAGATATTTGTGAAATTCTCGTCTTCGAGATAATGTGCAGAATGGTTGGTAAATTAAAATTAAATTTTTGTACTGTCTAGGGATCCCATTGTTTTAGGGTATGATCTAAAACAATATTTTTTGCCGTCTATTCCCATCAAAGGGAAGTAGTGTTGCTAACCCTTGGTGTTGAAATTGTCAAACGTAGTACCTGCCTACTACCAATCCTTTCACTGTGACTTGATAAAATTGAAGTAGTTAATAACATTTAATTAAGCAGTGCGACATGCATACTTGTGGGATTTATCAATTGGTGAGTTATATTAAGGGTGTCGAAGTTCAGAAATTTAAAAATAATTTTAACAATCCGGTGTTAGTACATTTATAAAATTAAAATAATGGACATATGCTATTGTGATACAAGTAAATACAGTTTTTTTTGCTACCATTCGTGTTTTCAATATTTTTATAAGGAAGAATGACAATAACCGACAAAGGCCTTCCATATAATTTGCCAAACTCACTGTGAAAGTAGTTAAGTTAATTTTTATTTTTTTAATAAAAAAAAATATTTTCGTTCGTATAATTTACCCGAATATTTCATTTTGAGGGCCATTTTTAACGAGTTGTGAATAACTCACTATAAGAAAATGGGGAAATTCAATGAAAATCGCGATATTTGACTTTGAAAAGAGTCACTCTATTAGCAACAAAAAATGTCTCTTTGTATGAGTAAACCCGATAGGTCTCACGAGGAAAGTGCTTTCACTGCTTTTACACTTATAATATTGGGAAAAGATATATACACTTTGAAATTGGTATTTATTTTATTTTATTCGGGGAACCAACAGTTCTACATACATATTTATAGTAAACAAACAGATATAGTGTATAAACTCAGAACCAATAACAGATTTCCACAAAGTATACAAAGTAAGTAATAAAAATATATTACATATTAAATAAATACATATAAGTTTATACATATAAAAATGTTATTTTCATGTACTCGTTTATATTTTTCAATAATCAAAGATTTTCTTTTTAAAGAACAGTAAGTTATTGTAAATTGGGCAGGATTAGGACAAGGATGCATCAGAAAAGGATAAGGAGGGGAATGGAGATGTAAATATTTATTATTTTAATGTCTACTAAGTTACATAATGCATTTTCAGTGTAAATTTTAAATCTGACAGAGTGATGTTTGCGTAATCTATTTCTTTAAATTTTGTATTGTACACTGAAAAAGTCCTACGAAAAAAAGCATTTTTAACACACGATGTTTTGCTTTTTGGTACATAAAACAGGTGGTACCGTCTACAAATCCTGGCTGGCACATGTATTGTTATTAAACTAAGTAGTTCTGCACAGTCAACTATTCCTGTCATAATTTTGTGAAGCAGTAGTTTGTCCGCACACACTCTGCGGTACTGTAGAAAAGTGATTCCATGGAGGAGGCAGCGGGAGTTGGTACATAAGAAATATCGGTTTTGTATTTTGGGTACTTTATTTAAATTAGTTTTGAATATTTTCTATTCTGGTTATAAATGGCATTCTGTGGATTACATATCTGAGATGCGTATTCCAAATGGCTTCTAACAAACGTATAATATAATAAAATTAGGGCCTTTGGATTATCGTATAGGTATACATAGAAAATTCTGCCAATGGTTTTATAATAGGTGCACCTGAAGCGTAAGAATGATCACCATAACTTCCACAAACAGATGATCAATGGGTTTGATCATGATAATGATTGTCAGTATGATAAAATAAAATCAATCACGACAAAATTTTCTTAGCTCTTAATTTTCTCATTACTGTATAGTATTTCCGTTGCAAATTATATCCAATCATACACTCGGCTACGTTTTTCGATTCATGGAAGTTTGCCAAACTGCTTATGGTGAAGACAAAATAACTGTTATCCAGGTGAATCTTCCATCGAGGGTTATTTAGCAATGCGCACAACCGGTTATTACACTTGTATAATCGAACAATTCATATTACAATTTTAAATTTGTAATTTTGAATTCCCGCAAAAACGGTCATTCCATTGGCCATGCCCCTAATATGTCACGATTCATGTCGATTTGTTCCTGCCCATTCAAATTTGTTCACAACATTGTCACAAACCTTGACGTTACAACTACCAAGGCCTTATAGTGCAGGCAATTGGTAAAATAAACCAAAGTAGGAAACAAAATGCCGAACACTCCTCCACGGAACGGAAGGCCTGTTGACTACTGCCAACAGGCCGGCTTCTCCTAAAGAGTTTTTTTTTTCTGAGAAGTTCCTACATAAGTTTATCCCTCCTAATCCCAACAGTTTTTTATTGCAGAAAAATCCACTTTTTTAAATATAAACATTATTTATCATCAGCAAGGTAAATAATAAAACAACTCCCATATAGAACTAAAATAAAAAACTACCAAGGTCATACATTGCGTTTTTCTAGCAACGTATTTTTATGAAATTTCTTTTTCACATTTATGCATGAAAACATTTCTCCACAATATCCACATTTATTTCGAAAATTCAATTAATTATTCTTATTACATTTTACATAATTTTATCGGTATTCGTAGTATGTGATATATCCCTATAAGTGAATACATTTTATTTTAAAAAATTTTTCAACGGAAAGGGAACACATTTTTGAGAAGAGAATATGGACGTCTATGCATTTACATGGCTTATGACCTGTCATTGGCTGGTTTAAGTGGCCACTTTACACACTGTGTAACATTCACTATTCTGCCCATGTTTAAAAATCCACATTTCCTCCACTTTTCCATCTTTGACTTTTGTACAGTAGAAGAGTTAAAACCTTTATCACGTGGGTGAGATTCGTCCGGCTGAGCCACCAACGTGATAAAGGTTTCAACTCTTCTATTTCACAAAAGTCAACAGATGTAAGAGTGGAGGAAATGTGGATGTTTAAACATGGGCAGAATGGTGAATGTTACACAGTGTGCAAAGTGGCCACATATGACAGGTCATAATGACAGGTCATAAGCCATGTAAATGCCTAGACGTCCATATTCCCTTTTCAAAAATGTTTTTCCTCTCTGTTGAAATAAATGTAAATATGATAAACTCCCTAGCGAGGAAATCCAGCCAGTCTGCAAGCATTTGGACATACTCAAACATTTTTGAATAATTTTTCTTACTGGTTATGCACTATGCAGCTTTCAAGTGTGATTCTGACAGTGGCATTGTTTCTTTGAAATTCATCAATTTTGACTTTAGACTCTTTGAAAAAACTCTCTTGAATCGTTAAAAACTTTTAAATAAACCCAAAATGGCTTTTCCTTTATATTTTCAATTAAATAATTGGAAAAAACACGTTAAAAAACTGAAAAATTCAGATTTTTTTTCAAATACACATTAAATTTCATTGACTAAAGAAGACTTAAAAAACGTGTTGTAAAACTTAAAGATTCTAAAAAACATCAACTTTTTCGGGGTTCTTAATTATGGTAATAAATTGTTCTTAACGATCCGCAATTCGCGCATTCAATCGACCATACCAAACATTTGATTGTATTGTCCATTTTAGTCATAATTATGAAAATAGCCATAACCGATTATCGGTAGATGAGCTAGATGTTAAAATAACCGGTTACGTATTATTAATTAAAATTATATCCGTTAATCGAGTGTGCTCGTTCCCATTTCTATTAGTTTTCTCGTATAAGGCCGTGCAAAGTACGACTTTACAGAAACACCACAAAAGTTTTTTGGCATTCATTTGTTTTGTATAACCTTTTAATTGATTATTTTTTACACTGCATTAATGTCGGTTACAAATTAAATGCACTTTAAAAATGCTTTTTCAATCAACGAAAATCATTGAAGAATAATTCAAACTTATTCGTCATATTAAACGTTAGTAAATAATTGCATATAACACATCCTGATAGGACCAATGCTGTTAGTATATAACACTAACGTAAACTGTTTTTTTTTATGTTGAAAAATGGGGAGAGGAAGAAGCGTGAATTTACTTGTGACATTACAATGGGGAAAGTATACAGTGGGATTTGCATGATAGTGTAATTAGTGTCCTGACAAAGAGATGGGTACGCCTCTAGACCAGAATGCACAGAAAAGTCGGTAGGTGGTTATTTATTAGGTGTTAAACAGTTGACTGTTTTTTTCAAATTTAAAAATGAGCATCAAAAATGGTAAAGGTTAAACTAACGTCATTCGAAAGAAATTTTTTTGCTCTACAAAATATCATATTTGCTTAAACATTACATGCATTCTTTTTAAAAATTACAAACCTTTCAAATGGGTGGCCTCCGTGGTGTAGTGGTGAAGACGCGTGCCTCACACACGGAAGGTTCCGGGTTCAATTCCCGGTGAGAACACTAAAATTAAATGTGATTTTTCTCAAGCCTGGGTGTTCTGTGACGTAATTCACCACTGTAATTGGGCCTCCTGGCCTGTTGTGGTGCAAAAATAAAAAAATAAATAAAAAAATAAAAATGGAATGTCAAGTAGATAAAGGTTAGCATTTTCGTCACCTCCTTGTGTTCGCGTTCAATCGAAAGAATAAAGCTGCCAAAGCTGCTCGCGATATTTGCGCAGTTTACGGTGAAGATGCTATAAATTATTAACTCATTTGTTGCATTTTTTTGTTGTGTCTTCTTGTTCTCTTCATTTCTAGAAAACGAATTAACTTGTGTTAATAATAATATTGACAAAAGAACTAGATTTAACCTCCTCGTGAGTTATTAATGTTAATACATAAAAGTCTAGGCATTTACAGGGCTTATGGCCTGTCATTGGCTTGTTTAAGTGACCACTTTACACACCGTTCTCAATTCTCAAGGCACTCTCTTAATACCCATCCACAATTCCTCTTTCTTCTCTTACTCATATAGTGTCCATGCGGCTCGACTGTGGAATCATCTCCCATCCACCATCAAAGATGTTACTACAGTATCTCTGTTTAAATCACGTCTGAAAAAACATCTCCTTTCTCTTCCTTAATTTTTCTTCCTTTCCTCTTTTTTCCTTTTCCCCGTTGAGTAGTAATATTGATTAAAGGTCATTTTTAAATATAAATACGTTTATTTATATTTTTATATATCTTTAGTTTTTTAATCTTCAATTTCTATTGAATATGTTTTGTAACTTGAATTAAAAAAATAAAACTATTATTTTATTGGTTGGTTGGGGGAAATTGCCATTTGGCAATAAGCCCACTAATGTACAAATGACATTGTGTACAAAAAGTTAAATAAATACAAATAATTTTTATAATATATAAATGATATCTGACTAACTAGGAGTCACATAGACATTTTGCCGGTCCAATTAAAGCCACTTTAAAGGTAGGATTACATTGTTCACGTGTGTTGTGGAGTGGAGTGGTGTATAGAGACTACCCAACCCACGAGAGCAATGCAACTCTGCCCATACAAATCCGTGCGCCGTATGGCTCCCCAGCATACCACTCCACAACACACGAGAACAATGTGATCCTGCCTTTACCAACAAATCTGGCGTAATTTTAGAGATGTAGTGTGTCATATTGGCTTCCAATGCTTCAAGAATTTATTTACTTGTACATCGACGGTTCAATCAATATTTTACCAAAAAATGATTTACAGAAATAATCACAGCAGTGCACAATAATAATGTAGTACATAATATGAAGTAATAGAATAATGAAAACTTAACAATTTAGTGAACATATAATACAAAAATTAAAAAAGAAACATAACATCTCTAAATGAAAGATAACAATAACCATAAAAAAATCTTATGTTCTAAATTTATATTTATATATAACACAGTAAAGTTGAGAATAACTAGATAATAATAATAAAAAAAGTAAATACAACATTAGAACTTTAAAAATTACAAGTTTTTTAGAGCAATAAAATAAAAAGTAAAAAAACTTAAATTAACTAAATAACAGCGGCGAACCGTGTTTAGAAGCGATTATGCGCAGCTTACCATTGTATTTGACTAACCATAATAATGTTTTACTGTAACTTTATTTACAGGAAAACAATTAAATAATTAACATTTATTTTAAATCATTTCCACCGTTTATATTTTTATCCTAATATAAATATAAATTTTAATAAAGCGCGCCCAGCGCCTGCGGTGAGCCAAGAAACTAGGCGATTATTCCAGCTTATTTTTCATACAAATAAGTATACTATATTTTGAATGTATTAATTCTAGTGCGGATTTTTTCTCCTTGATCAAACTTGCAGATTACACAAATTATTTGAAGATTCTTGAATTGGAAAACAGTATTTTAAATATTGTTTCTTAAGGACTATTTTTCTTTGAGATGGTACTTTTGACATAAGACCATAATTACTTTCAAGCGTCATATTGCAGGACATATAGCACTCCACTCGGCCGTTTTTAGCACTATTAATTACTAGAACAATGCAGCCAGTTGACATTTCTATTGAATACCTAATATCGACTGAATTCATAGTGGTATTTTTTATTTATTTTTCAATGAATTTTAATGAGTTAAATTAATGGATAATATATTATATCACGAAGTTACATCGTTTGAGTTGATTTCATGGATGACAGCTGTTGTATTACACAGAACCACAGAAAAATATAAATTTATAGTATATATTACTTACATTATATTATGTACCTCCTATGTAGGTACAAATATATGGTATTTTTTTACAGCTGACCTGAAAATAAAATCACTATTAGCCACCGCTAAATAATACCTTTATTTGGCGAAATCATAATCATCAGTTGGTTGGAAGAAGTTGCCATTCGGCAATAAATCCACCAATGTACAATTTAAATTATGTCTAACATGTTAAAATAAAGAAATAAAAAATCACGTATTCCAGGAAACAAGGTTAAATTAAATCACATATTTTAAAATAAATCCATTACTTTTTCAAAAAACAACTAGTGAGAATACGTTTTAATTCATGAACAGAATTTGCATTGAAAATATCGAATATTTGTTATATTTTATTTCCATACCTACATATGTATCCTGGGTATAGGTGAGTGCATGTCAAAGTTGGTCAGTGAATTATTATTTTTTTTAATTCCTGCTTCTAGTGCACCTACCAGGTATTCAAATTTTAATTAGTTCAAGCGGAGCAGGGCTGTCAATTATCGATTTTATTATTTTAAATAAGAATAACAAATCAGCTTTAGCTCTACGGTCAGACAATTCAAGTGTTGGTTTGTTTCCATAGACCGTGTACTTAACGTAGCCTAATAGGAAATAATCCAATTGCGTCAAATCACAAAATCGTGGAGGCCAATTAACAGGACTATTTCTGTAAATAATGGCGTCGTGAACTTGTCACGCAGTCAATTCAAGATTTCATGAATGATCCTATACGTTTAGCGAATTGAACTCTGATTTTCAAAATAAGTTTCCACAATAGGTCACGATTTTTTTATTATTTTTTTATTAATAAAAGAGTATAAAATACTGTCGAGTTTATATTTTTTTTTTGCACTTATTAGTATCATAAAAAATATTTTTTAGCCCCGCCCCTAATACGTCACGGTTTGGTTAAATTTTGAACTTTGTTTGTGACCGTTACGATTTAAATATTGTCACTAATCTTGACGTCACAATGAGGAAATTCAATCCTACAGAAAATTTGATAAAATAAATGCTTTCTTGCCCACGGTTGGAGCATTAAATTGTATCGCAAAGTTTCCTACAAATGTACGAAAAAAGTAATAAAAATCATTTTTATAAAAATGAACTACTTTGAACGACGTCTCTGGTTGATATAATTCAAGCAATGATAAGAGAGTTATGGGAGATTTCCGGTTGGCTTGCCGTCAATGGACCAATGGCAGAACTGATCGGGGATAAGCGGAAGAGAACCTCTTACGTCACACGCGGAGTTATTTCAGAAACACAAAACTTTTAAAAATCATAGCGCTGATAATATACACTAAAATACAATATACATTAAAAAATATTTTTATTTTTCATAGTTCAGTAGTCTATTAACAAATAAAAAAATATTTTTTAAATACTGAACTTCCTCATTGGCAAATACTAACGTGTCGCAATTTTGGATATACGTTTTTTTTAACAATTTTATTTTAAAAGTTATGTATGAAATTATTTCTCCACAACATCCAAATTGATGTTGAAAATACAATCAATTTTTCTAAATCTATTTAATATGTTTTTAATATGTAGTATGTGATATTTCGCCATTTGCACATGTAATTAATTTGTGTATTGTCACAGAGCACGAACGTAAAAAAAGCTGTCAATAATTTGACAAAAGACGGTATTAAAGATTCTTAAATCTGTTAACAAAAATCACTTTATTTCTCTCACGAAATATATTTTCACTCACTGTTTAAGTTAATGATTAGAGCCTTTTGTCCTTGACCGCTCTACTAAAGTGAAGTCATATCAACCTGCTGACTGATGTGAATTATATATTCAAACGGAACATGTGACGTCACAATCGATTCAGGTGAATTAAAATGCGGATGTGTGTGTGATCACCTGTTTGTAGATAGAAACTATATGTACGTACGTGATATACAGGCATACCTTAACACTATTGATATATTACATATTCAAATCACGCAATATTTTTCGTTTATTTGTATTGATAGATTTTGTTTTTTTTTTTCTAATCACAGAAGCGAGTTATAACACAAAACACCCAGGCTTGAGAAAATCACATTTAGTGTTGTGATTTCATCGTAAATCGAACCCGGAACTCTCCGCGAGTGAGGCAAACGTCTTAGCGAAGGGCCGCCTCACGAAACAAAACATTTACATACATACCTACACACATACATACATATGCACATACACATATACATATTGTGTTTACACATACTAATGAGGAAGTTCAGTGGTTTTTTTATTTGTTAACAGACTATTAAACTAAGCAAAATATTTTTTTTTCAATTTTACATGCCGTATTATCAGCGCTACGATTTTTTTAAGTTTTGTATTTCTGAAATAACTCCGCGTGTGACGTCAGAGGCTATTTTCCGGTAATTCTTGATCAGTTCTTCCGATTGGTCCATCCACGGCAAGGAAACTGAAAGTCTTCCATATCTCTTATATTATAGGTTGATTCATATGAACCAGTTACGTCATTCAAAGTAATTCGTTTTTATTTTTAAAAAAATATTCTTTTTTGTGTACATTTTTTGGAAACTTTACCGTATAATTTAATGCTCTAACTTTTACCGCGCGCAAGATAACTTTTATTGTATCCAATTTCCCATAGGGCTGAAGTTCCTCATTGGCCGTCTCCATATTATTTTTCACCAGTCATAAAAAGATATTTATCTTTACACGCATTTACTCTGCTTTCGTCTTTTACTGTGATTCACTACCGTCCCTGTATAAGATTAAAAATCCTTTCTGCAGTTCATCATTTATTCATTTAGTATGAAATAAATTAAATACTGTATTTTTTTTTAAATAATATGACGAATTTTACTAAAATAATATCTATCTAAGATCAAACCTAAAAACGGTTTTCCAAATTTAATGCTTTGTAACGCACTACAAAATGGATTCGCCGTATTGTACTCATTTTTAATGTGAAGTTTGAACTTGAGTTAATGAAGAAAAATGACTTAAAACTGTAAAAAGTATTGCGTGTCAGGTAACATCATAATTATCATAACTGAATAATATAGTTATTACTGAAGCAAATGCGGAAAAAATGCATTATCAGTTATTTGCATACTCCCATAAATTCAGTGCATCTTAAACTGTGGCGTGATAAAATAGTTATAATATTTTTGCATCACAACTCATATAAAATACACACTTACCCTGTTCCTAACCTACCCTCACACCCATATACAATCACACACATATTCACATACCTACCTAAACCACACTCCCCTTTTTTACACACGCATCCTCACACATTCACATACCTACCTAAACCACACTCCACTTTTTTACACACGCATCCTCACACAAAAAAAAACTCGCACACATGCACTTCTATGAATTATATCTAACTGAACTGGATTTTTATAATTGTATTTATGTGGAAAACTGATTTGGCTTTATTTTATGTTTTTTTTTATAATGTTGTGTATATTTTTTTGTATTGCTGTTGTTTTTCTTAATAAACAAAATTAAAACAACAGTCAAAGAAATCCATGTGCAGTCGTGAATAGTACAGAACGTAACACCGAGGCTTGAACAAAACACATGACTAAATCAAGCCTGGAACCCCCTTGATTAAGGCAATTGTCTTATAGACTGCCTACCGGATCATTCAACAGAAGATAATAATGAAAGATAGTGAGATTTCTCCCGCTACACGGGTGTTCCTGCGATGCAAATTAATCACAAACCATTTTCTTATTGAAATGGCCAAAAAACATTTAATAAACGAACATGGTAAATCACCTCATATACGAAGTTGAAGCAAAAACAATCTACAAAAAACCTGGCGCAAAGGTAACATCGTTAACATGGTCAAATGATTTCAATCTTATGGCGCCATCCTAGAAATGTGGTGATGCTGAATAAAAGGCGTTTGAGATCCCGATTTGATATTAGTTAATTACAGTTATTTAGAATTATGTAGATAATGATTATCACTGATACTCGATTAGGATTACTAACATGAATATATTTCTCACTGAGCTCATGGTAAGAATAATTTATAACCAAGAGCTTTAGAGATTAAACGGCAGGTGTTCGTCAGGAGGCTGTCGGCGTGGAAAAGAGAGCGATCTGTCTTGTTTTATTGTTTTTGACAGCTCTATTCGCCGGTCTTGCATTTCGTGCGATGGTCAGGTACATGACTTATCTTCCAGCTGATAGGCGATAGAGCAAGGCTTTATGTGACTATTCACTATGTTACATGCAAAATGTTGACTGAACCTAACTTAATGCAATCGGTTGTGGAGAGCCAGGAACTTAATAAATTTATACTGCCGTCGTAAGCAAAAAGGCTGTTTTTTGACAAAAATCTCAAAATGAATTAAATATGAGGGTTGCACGTGAAATTTTGAAATTCCTTTTTTAGTGCAAAATACGATTTAATGTTTTTTGAGCAATAACACAAGATCTAGACAATCATAAGCAAAAACTCACAAATATGATACACACAGATTGTATAGATTAATCACAGCTTAAATAAACATAAAATTGATAACAAACTAAAAAGTGTCATCTCAAAATACGACTTTTGCAAATAACTATTTTTTTGCCGACGACGACAATATAGGAAGGAGATTAATAAAAGTAAGTGTTATCATCAATGATTGAACGCAAACGTATTGTATTCTTGCCTGGCATAATACTGAGTTTATTCCCTAGTTAAATAGGAAATAATATTGTACATATTTATGTATTTGGGGAAAGAACAAACAGCTTTACTTTATTTGATTAACATCGCGTAGCATATAAAAGCTTTATCCAATACGTATCCTTAAATAGATGACACCAAACACTATAAAAGTCTGAATGAGAAAAAAATAACAACAATGACAATCTATAAAAAACGGCTTCATTCAATTCATTCACCAACACATCCAACGTAATCACAACTAAATCTAATACTTCATCAAACTCACAAATAGCAACAATTATTGTTTCACATTCTAGAATGTTACACAAAAATGTGCCAATAACGTTTATTGGCTAACTTGTCGTCCCCAATTTCAACCAAACAACATTAGACTTAATGTAACTGGCCGAAACTATAACAAAATACGTCAATGTTATGTAAACCCATAGAATTAAGAATAGTCCAGAAACCGCATACGCACATCAAACAGAAGGCAACTCAACTACTCATAAATGAGTAGGTTTACGTTTTGCCCCATTAGTTTCTTTGTAGAGGTCGCTCAGTACACAACTCCTGATTTAAATTGAACAATGCCGTGTTGTGTCCTTTTAAAGTGTAGAAATACTGTTAGGATCTTAAAGAAACATGATGGCATCACATTTCATATGTAATTAACAAACGAATGTTCAATGAAATTTCGTTAGTGTTGCCAGTGTAGCATTTTTTTTACCTTACTTTGCTCATTTATTAAAAAAACTAATGAAAATAAGACCTCGGATTAAACAACGCCGTGGGGTACATTTGAACGACATTATCTTTAAAACATCAAATATTATTTAGCATGATATAAAAATATCCGTTTTGTGTCAAATATTTTTTTTAAAAATATTTTAAGTTCAAAGTTCACAAATTCAATTACTTTTATTAAATGACCCCTTATTTAGCTAATCTGTTGTGTCAATCAATGTTTCCGCGTGCACAATAAAATTTTAGAGAAATTACCAGATTGCTTTTTTTTACCTTACATATGTGTTATGATTTTTTTTCCCATCAAGTAACATTATCCGGCGACTTAACGTATGCGCGCGGCGAAAGTGTGTCTAAGTGGGGGAATTATTGGACACAGTCCGATGTATTCAAATATGATTCTACGCCCCCTTATGGTCTATTCTTAATTCTACGTGTAAACCGTTATTGTAAGGATTCAAAAATTTTCTAAGAAAACGGTTTTTCATGTATAAAAACGTGTGAAAAATACAGTTCTAAGAATACCCTATAAAAAATGTTTTCAATGATTATCGGAGTCAATCTGGTTATGCAAAATATATTACTTCTCATATATAGTTCCAAGATTGTTCAACGTCTTGGATAAACATATTAAGTTCTCCAAAACAACGTCTAGATTTAAGATGAAAATCCATAATTGGATTTTATCGAGGGGTAGAGACCACTGTATAAGATTGCTTCGGGAATAAATATATAATATCAATGCTGTCTTTATTTTTATCCATGTACGTATATATGTATATCATCTTTGATTAAACTGAATAGTGATGCATAATTATTTGTAAATATATATTTTAACTTAAAATTACATATTCTACCATATATGTAGATGTGTTACTATTATTACTTTATTGTATTATTTTGTATTTATTTTTAATAACAATTAATTACCGAATGGAATTATAAAATTACTAAAAAAAAATTATAACATATTGCCATGTAATATTATACAACTTTTTTGCATTCCATTTTTCGACATGTATACATTTTTGTCATTTATATTTTTCTATTACTATTTTATATATTGTTTTGATTATTTTGTATATTGTTTAATACCAGTTCTGTTAGCAAGCAGCAAGGCTGATTTGCAGCAAATAGTCTCTAGAATGTATGATGTATGCCTGGAGAGCGAATTGGCGATGAACGAAAGTAAGTCAAAAGTGATGGTAATTGAAAGGGATGGTGAGGTTACTGACTGCATAATAAATGTAAACAACGAATGTCTCGAGCAAGTAGAAGAATTTGTGTACCTGGGAAGCATGTTTTCAAGAGATGGAAGAGTAGAAAAAGATGTTGAAAGAAGAGTGAATGCGGGCAACAAAATGAACGGAGCACTAAGCACAATAATTTCTAATAAAAATATGTCAATCGAAGCTAAACTGGCAGTGCACAACGGAGTTTTAGTCCCAACACTTATGTATGGAAGTGAAACATGGAACTGGCAGAGGAAGGATGAAAGCCGAGTGAACGCGGTTGAAATGCGATCTCTTAGACGAATGTATGGGAAATCAATGTATGACAGGGTTACGAATGATGAAATCAGGCGAGAATGTAAATCTGAGACAAGTATAATTGATAAGATTAAGAAAGGGTCTCTGAGATGGTTTGGTCACGTAGAACGAATGGACGACGAGAGAATGGTAAAACAAGTATATATGGCAAAAATGAACGGCAACGTTAGACGAGGACGACCAAGGAAGACGTGGCATGATCAGATAAACCAAAATCTTAAGTCTGGTCATGTCAAAAGCAGACAGAACCGAAGGGCATGTATGACAAGATGTATGAATGTGGAAGAGGCTAGGAGTGTATGCCAGGATAGACGTGTGTGGCGGTCCATTCTCTCTGCCTACCCCTACGGGGAAATGGCGTGATGGTAGTAGTAGTAGTTTAATATGTTATTAAGTGGTTTTGTTGTATACATAGAAGATTCCCGACTTAACACGGAATTTTCTAACAAGTCGGGACATAAAAAAAATATTATTGTGCTCTATGATAAAATTGTGTATTTTGTGCATTAAATAAAATAAATAAACAAATAAAAAAAATATCTTTCAACAACTAATTTTTGGTCAAATGTTTTAACTTGAGCTAATGTTGACAATTCTTCTTTTCAGTTCACTCTTCCACAACGACCATCCTTCAGCCTTTCTTCTCCCAGACTAGGAATGGACAACCAGGCATTCAGGTCCAGCAGAGATTCCAACCTCTCAACGGAGCCGAGTTCCCCGTATCATGACGACATTCAAGCTTCTCTGGGAGACGCTAAGATTCCTCCAGATACAGAAAACAAAACATACGATAACGAACTGATAGAAATTGAAAAAGAAAACGAAGTTGAACCCGTATTAAGAGATTTGGAAGACAAAAAAAACAAGTCTCTGGGACTCCAATATAAAGAAACAGATGGAGTTTCCGTAACGATTTCTCCCGTTCCTTTGCTCGATGCTTTGCAAGGGAAAAATCATTTATCTGGACCTGTGGTGCCTCCCAGAAGAAAGTCAAGAGACGGGTCTACAGAGAGGATGAAGGAAAGAAGAGTTTCCCTGGAAAAGCAGATAACTCCAGAAATCAGGTAAGAACTATCTATTGAACGTAGTAATGCAGAAAGCAGCCAGCCATTAAAAAGTGGATCTGAGATAATAATAGCACTTTTGTGAAAATAGTGAATAACAAAATCTACACAACAATTGGAATGTTTTTTACTTTGACAAATGATAAATAATGCATACATTTTTTATAATACAAAAAAGAATTAAACTATGTATTTGACCAGTTTTAATATTTTTTAAGACTGGTTGATCACACGACCTATGATATGCATTTCACAGAAAACAGCCGACCCTAGTAAAAATCTGATGTATTATAATATGTCGTGTCAAATATTATTTCATAATATATTTAATTGAATCGGCATTCACTTCGTAACACTTCATTATAAATTATTATGAAAATAAAACATTTTTATTAGTGTTACACAATTTTTATTCCTTTACAAGAACACTACTACAGTTTCGGGAAAGCAGTCCTCCCATCAACGGGTGATATAAAACACCCATCGATGGGAGTAGTGCTCTCCTGAAACTGTAGTAGTGATCTTGTAAAATAATAAAAATTGTGTAACACAAATAACAAAGTTTTATTTTCATCATAATTTATATTATTTCATATTTAAACTAGAGTACTTAATTGTAAAAAATCACTTATTTCATTTGTTATAATACTTTTTAAAAAAAATACTAATGTACAGTCAACTTAAGAAGAGACTTTTGACGTTTGTACGCTCATGAAGTTCTGTAAATATTGACAGTTAAGTATAGGAAACAAATGCAGGCGTCGTGGCGCAGTTGCTTAGACGGCCGACTGTGAAACTGGCGTCGCGGGTTCGATTACCCCCAGTCGTAATGAAAAAATCCATGAAAGATTTTCTTCTCAATTGGTCTGGGTGTTGTGGTGAATTTTTCACTACCTCCTTCCATATCCCCTCTTTTCCACCTGCTGACAAGCCTCTAAAATAGAGGCTTAGCGGGTTATTCCCTTTAAAATTAAAATAAAAATGACGTACTTTATTGTTGAGTCGTCGAAATAGTGATATACCACCAGAAAATTACACTATCGGTCGACAATATCGACTTTGTATTGAATATTTAATTATATTGTGCGTGTTCATTTTAAGTAATTTGCAATACGATGAATAAAAATTAATCGACGATAATTTTGACGTTAAACTATTACGTATTAAGCTATTTAGTCATGAAAACCCCTCTGACGGAAAATTATTAAAAATCGATATTGAAAATCGAAAGAAAAGAGATTGCCACAACACCATTGTAATCTGACAAAAGTACCTTCTTATATTGGCCCTTTTCACACATGTCACGCCAATCCACCCGGCCCAATAATTTTACCGACTACACCCTACAAAAGGTATCACATTTTGTATTTATTTGTAGGAAGTACTCGGTAAATTACTGGGTCGGGTGGATTGGCGTGGCATGTGTGAAAAGGGCCACTGTCTGAACTGTATATGTTAAAGGATTTTTTTATTTTTTTTATGTCTGGCTGACCACACAACCTAAAATGTGCATTTTGCAGAAAAATCAAGATCTAATATTGAATCATACCTCATTCAAATTTAAATGTATAAGGTGGCATTCTGTATTAAAACATTTTGTTGATTTGTCGATTTAAACTATCAATTTTAATTTATTTAAGAGTACTAGATTTCCGGAGCCATTAACCTTCACATCAGCATCTTTACCTTAAGATTTTCCTTGTGTGTGGGTGTTTTCTGCAAATTGAGAAATGCCGTTTTTGTGATCAACACTATTTTCAGAAAGTGATTACAACAACAATATTTTGAGTTTGTCCAATTTTTTGTAGACAAGGACTGGATTCAACTCCCTGGGGAGCTGTTTATATTAACATATTACAACAGAGATTAAGAACATTTAACAGAAGGTAATATAGAAGTCCAGGCCTACAGGGCTTATGACCAGTCAATGGCTGGTTTAAGTGGCCACTTTACACACTGTGTAAAGCGAGCATTTTTCGCTTGAATTGGGATTTATTGGAGTTTATAATCGCTTTGATGTGACCACTTTTCATTACAGAAGCCGATTTAATATAAAAATTAGAACTATTTTAAATTTTAATGTCGTAAGAAACGCGGACTAATTGTTTGCGGTCATTCCATAGGCTTATTTCGATCATATGATGTCGATATGACAAGTAGGTAGAACATAACGAGGTAAGATACAGATAGTACAGAAGTTAAGTATACCGTCTCGATATATACAGATGAACATAGCGTTCATAATCGAGGCATTGATATCGAAATCCCGGTAGTACAGAAGTCAATATCAGTGTTTTCAATATCGTATTTTTGGTCCGATATTCCGGTTTTATGATATTGTCCAAAACCGGTATCTATGCTCTAATTATAATTTATTTTACATTTACGTGAGATTAAAAACATTGACTCCACTCTTTAATAAAAAAAACCTTCAATTCGTGAACATGGCGTGCACGCTCAATTTTGGCCTAACCTCAATTTTCAAGACAATCGGTTTTTTTTTAAATAGTTGACACAGAAAACTTGGCTCACATAAAAAAGAACAAGCAATGATTGCGTACTTTGTAGTAGTTACGATGATTATGGCTTGTTATGTAATTATATTTACATTTATTTAAAAAATACATTATAGTGACAAATCTAGAGCCCGTATTACAATGGTAAGCTAACAATCCAATTTACAAGGTAAAATCAAATTCTCTGTATGAAAATTTTATATTTTACGGGTCTCAGAGTCAAACATTGTTTTTATCAGGGAGCGATTACAATTGGAAGATACGGGAGCCATACCCTCTCTATAACGACATAAAAAGTTGAAGATATGCTCCTGAGCAATTACGAAGAAACACTATCGACCCTATCTGAATCTTCGGGGATTGACCCTTATCTCGCAGTATGCATATCTTATGCATTGGAAGTGATAAAAATCATGTTCAAGCGAGCAGATTTTGCTTTAATTTAAGATTTTTTTATTTTTTATTATTTATTTACAATTTTAAAAAACCCGTTAGGGTTACATTAGAAATTTAATATTGTCTAGTCATTTTATGTCTCGTCTAGTCTAGTTAGTTCAGTCATCATGTGCTTTTTCAGATTGATTTTAAATTTGTCTCCATTAAAAGTTTTCAAGTAGTAAGGTAGGTCGTTGTAGTGTTTAAGTCCATTATGTAGTATTTTTGACTGTCCTGTGTTTGTCTTTGCTTTTTCAATATGATAGTGTTTTTGTTGTCTGGTGTTATATTTATGTATGTCAGCATTTTTGACTAATATTATGTCGTCGTCTTGTATGTTTCCCAGTGTTATTTTGTGCATTTGAAATTTATCTCAAATTTAAATCTTTATGAGGTGGCTTTTTTATAACATAAGCATATTTAAAATATAAATTAGTAAATTTTAATTCGAAATTGAGTGCGGAGCAAAGTTTGAGAGTTAAGACTAGAGATGAAACGAATATTCAGTAACTGTCCGGCCTAATTTTACTATCCGGACGGATACAGGATAGTCGATTGATATCTGGCGGATACCTAATATACAAATAACTCCGAAAATTTCATAAAATTGACGCCACTAAATTGGTTTGTTGATATTAAACGTTTTTAGGAAAAAGGAAGTAACCCCTTATTATTCGAAAAATTTACTTTTACAAAAAAACGTTCACTACTGTTCAGCAGGGGCGAATCGTGTATAGAAGCGATTATGCGCAGCTTACCATTGTATTTGACTAATCGTAATAATGTTTTTTTATTTTTACTTTATTTACAGAAAAACAAATAAATATTTGACATTTATTTTAAATCATTTCCACTGTTTGTAGTTTTATTCTAATATAAATATAAATAGAAATATTGATATTAATAAAGCGCGCCCAGCGCCTGCGGTGAGCCAAGAAACTAGCCGATTATTCCAGCTTATTTTTTCATACAAATAAGTATACTATATTTTAATTGTCTTAACCCCAGAGCGGGTTTTTTCTCCTAGATTAAACTTGCAGATTACACAAATTATTCGAAGATTTTTTATTTGGAAAACATTATTTCAAACATTGTTTCTTCAGGACTATTTTTCTTTGAGATGGTACTTTTGACATAAGACCCTAATTACTTTAATGCGTCATATTGCAGGGCACATAGCGCTTCAAGTGGCCGTTTTTAGCACTATTAATTACTAGAACAATGCGGCCAGTTGACATTTCAATTGAATACCTAATATTGACTGAATTCTTAGTGGTATTTTTTATTTATTTTTTAATGAATTATATATTAAAGAAATGGATAATATATTTAAATAATACAATTTATCACAAAGTTACATCTGAGTTGATTTCGTGGATGAGAGTTGTTGTATCACTCAGAACCACAGAAAAATATCAATTTATAGTGTATATTACTTACTTTATATTATGTAGCTCCTACGTAGGTACAAATATATGATATTTTTTTATAGCTTACCTGTAAATAAAATCACCATTTGCCACTGCTGTTCAGTATACACTTAAGTAAAAAATCTAAACCGCAAAAAAAAAAGTTTCGGGCGTTTCTTAAAGGTGTTCTGTTCATGTTTACCTTTTTAAATAAAAATAAATATTTGTATTTATCCTTTTTTGAAAGGAAAGGTGCATGTTTTACATTGGTGTTTTTATTGCAGGTGTAACAAACGAGATCTCTACCATAGACCAGATGTCCCAACACACCCTTCTCAGGATCTCAAGTGCTATGCTGACCAGTCCACAGGACCCTCTCGGACATCTAGATCTGTCCAAGCTTGGCCACCCCCACCATACAGGTTAGACATCAAACTCAAGAAATCAACTTGAATCGGGTTGTGGTCTTGTGGCTAGTGTTGCGGTCGCACGGATCAGAGGTCCGAGGTTCGAACCCCACTCTAACCCAACTAATTTTAAATTTTTTATAGTGAGTTATTTACAACTTGTTGAAAATGGCCACCAAAATTTAAATATTTTGGTAAATCAAACTCTGGTCAAAGAGCGCTGTATTAACACATCAAATGCAGTGTAACATGATCAACTGTTACATGAAATTAAGGTGATCAGTCTTACGCTTCAGGTACCAGTCCAGAAAACCACGGTCAAAATCAATTTTTTTATTTAAAAAAAAAACAGCATCTGTTCAGTTTTGGGGTAGGGAAAACAGGAATTCAAGATTTCGGTTTTGTCGATTTTAGCTAAGCATAATCAGTCCGACGTGCAGTAGACTTTTTCGCATTGTATTTGGGGAGGCATCTGCAAGAAAGTGATAGAAAAACTATATAAAAAAAATATCTCCCATATCCTCTTCAGATGCTATGAACTAACTTAATCCTTGACATGAGTGCTACATTCGGCACAATTGACCATACCTTTTTTATTAAAAGATGAGAAGTAACTTTTGGAATTTCTGGGCTCACTAAGCACGGACACAATCTTATCTTTTGGGGCGAATGCAATCAGTTCAAGTTGCAGGTCGTCAAAAAGTCTTCATTTACCCTTGTTAAATCTGGCGTCCCACAAGGTTCCGTGCTTGGTCCTATGCTCTTCACACTGTTCATCAACGATGTGCCCAAAATTATTATCTCATTCGGGTCACTTTCACTGTTATGCGGATCAACAGACATTTTTACTGTTCTCCTCAAGATATAAACAATTTGAAAAATCACTAATCTCAATGCATCCAAACCGTCAATAACTGGATGTCGTCAAACAGACTCAAACTCAATCCATCTAAAACTGAGCTCCTATTGACAGCGACAAAAAAGCGACAACACTTTTTAGACCGATTTCAATCACAAATTGTGATCTTACCCCTAGTATAAATGTTAAATTACTGGATGTTCATTCAGATTCAGATCTTTATCTTTATCCTCAGGTCAATAATTCTGTTTTTTTCCATCTTCGAAAAATCAAATCGGAACGTAAAAATATTCCTATAGACGTAACCAAACACCTTGTGAATCTTTATGTCGTTTCGCGTCTACTGTAATAAAATAAACACAAATCTCCCAAAATACCACCTTACCTGTTTTCAATACAGCAGCAAGGCTTAGTACGGGAGTAAAAAATATTCTCAATCTCATAACATTTTCGAGATTTACACTGGTTAAAAAGCCCAGAGAGAATAAAATACAAGTTCTGCTGGACAGCATGCAAATCCTTTCATGGAATTGCTGCAAGATACCTATCGGACCTTTGTATTAGGGAAAATAGATGTCAAAGAAAATCTACTCTTAGGTCAGCATTTGATTCAGGCAGTGGAAAACTTGTCGAAATCCGGCGCTGCCCCAACGTTAGGTTCAGAGATCCTTCTTTTGCCGTTGCTTGCCTCTCTGCCTGAACTAATTGCCTTCAGACTTGCGAACCATTGACAGTTCCAGTCATTTCAGATCACAACTAAAATCTCAGTTCTTTCGTTTATCATACCCTAAATTTTAAATCTTATAAAAATATGGTATGCAACTTTTTTTTTTTTTTTTTTTTTTTATACGCCTCCACGTATGCAACTTTAGATTAGTTAATATAGGAGTTTACATATAAAATTGTAAAGATTTTTCACAAAAAACAGCGCTTCATAAATCAGCCAAATGTTAATATTATTGTAATATTTAATACAGCATAAATAAATAAATAATGAAAAGGTAACAAAAAATTAATCTAGAAACTTACTTTAAGAGTTCGCCTTTTAGTCATATATGCATTTTAATATGTTTCTTTTTTGGGTGATACCGTGTGTGTTAGATTTGTTCCGACGTGCACAAATAATAAAAGAGGCTATTAGAATACACAGACAACCAAATAACATAAACAATGACGACGGGCTTAAATTAACCTCAACATGGTTCCCAGCACTACATACCACAAAAACTGCGACACCGTACAAATTACTAGTACTTAAACACATACTTTTTTCTACAAAACACCCAGATTACCCTGAAGATGGCTGCTGCAATGGTAGCCGAAACGTCGGAACAAATTCAACACACACGGTGTCACCCAAAAAAGAAACATATTGATAACAGTGATCGTGGAAACCTTTGCACCTATGAATACCTTTGTTTAATTGTTTTGTATTTATAACAATGGTATATTGTAGTTAATAAAGATTTATAATTATTATTATTAGAAGTTGTAAACATGAAAATAATGTTTATTTCATTAATATTATTATCTCAATACAAGATTACGAGTTCTACCGCGGCGTATGGCACACAGCAGCGGCTGGCGACCCGCGCTAGGCCTGGCTGGGCGATGGGCCTTCTCCCAAGTAGGGCTCGGTACGCTTATGCTGTTGTGGGCACTAGCCGGCGCAGCCGCTTTCCGCTACACTGAAGGTACACGAGTTATTTTTAATTTAATTGTTTTTAAATCTTGATCTAACAAAAATAGTAGTTGTACAAACTTTTACTGTGGCTAGAATAAAGACAGGGGTCATGCGACCAGCGTGGAATCTGGATCTGATGGCCAACAGTATGAATTTTGCACTCTTTCGTCAGTTTGTCCGGACTCGGGTATCGCGTTGGGAGCTCCTCAGATGCGCGGACGCCTAGGTGGGTAAAATATGGTGGGACAGGCAACGGTTCCCGTGGGATGCTCATTCAGTTGGAACTGTGCTTCCTTCGGAGCGGAAACGCACACGTTCTTTTGTTTTGTCATCCCCATACGGGGGTGGTATTCGGATCCTCTGCCTCTGACTACTCAGGGAGTCCTTTTTTATTCAAGGCCGTTCTTACATTGTAAATATCTGTGTTTTTACTTATGTTTGTTGAGTAGGTTTTGTTTGTTGTGTTACTATAGTTTTAAGATATTGTTTTTATATATTTGGATACGTTTATTTATGTAAATTGTTTGTGTAAATACATATTTGGATGAACATCTCTGCTGGCGAGCTCATACTAATGAATTAAGCCGAAAAATATTTTTCAGTCTACACTCACTTAGAAGGTTGCAAAAATTCTTACCCATTAGTACTAAATGCACTCTTGTACAAGCATTACTACTACCCATTCTAGATTACGCTGATGTTTCCATGACTGATTTAAGCTGTGAGCAACTCGATAAACTTGAACGACTTCAGAATACATGCATAAGGTACATTTTTGGTCTTAGGAAATATGACCACATTTCTGATTATCGTAGGCAACTGAAATGGCTCAAAATTAGACAGCGGAGAGACTATCACTCCCTCTCACTTCTGTTCAATGTACTTCATAGTCCTAACGCTCCTATATACCTGTGTGAAAAATTTCAACGCTTATCAGTTCATGGTTTACCTCTTCGTTCTCATTCTCAAGGCACTCTCTTAATACCCATACACAATTCCTCTTTCTTCTCTAACTCATATAGTGTCCATGCGGCTCGACTGTGGAATCATCTCCCACCCACCATCAAAGATGTTACTACATTATCTCTGTTTAAATCACGTCTGAAGAAACATCTCCTTTCTCTTCCTTAATCTCTCCTCCTTTCCTTTTTCCTCTTTCCGCTTTTTTCCTTTTTCCCATTGAGTAATAGTTTTGATTTAAGGTAATTTATAAACAAATACGTTTATTTCTATTTTTATATATTTTTCACTTTTTAACCTTTTTTTTTTTTCTATTGAATATGTTCTGTAACTTGAATTTTAAAAATAAAACTTTTATTTTATTGGTTGGTTGGAAGAAATTGCCATTTGGCAATAAGCCCGCCAATGTACAAATAACATTATGTACAAAAAGTTAAATAAATAAAAAATAAATAAAATATTTATGAATTAAAAAAAACAGAGGCATTGAAGGGATCCTGAGGGGTGGGGACGGCGTGTTGGCTTCTGTCCATACATCCTCCTCCCCCTCCTTAATCTGCATAGAGTTTGTATTCCTTAGGAATATTTTTAATAACTTTCCTCTGTGCGTAGCCTAGACAGAGAGTCTCCCTGGACTCTATAACAGCTGTGGGTGGATGGTGGGCTTAATGGTCTCCTCTCAATGTGGCTAGCATAAAAAATAGAAAATAACAATTCTTCTTCTAGTCGCAATAATTCATTAAATGAAAATCATCAAGTTCGGTTTCACGTGTTCATATTTATTTGGCGTTTAATCATCAGTGTGACAATACACAAATAAACATGTAGTGGCATGCAAAAAATAAAAATCCAAAAATTTACATCTTCTCTGATCAAGTTCATGATTCAAAATAGCATCCCTGGGCTTGGAGGGGAAGATTTAGCAATATAAGAACGGTTGGCGGGTGAAAACTAATTTACGAGACCCGTCACAATAGATCACCAACTCTCATCCTTCAGAATAAGAATAAGACGCATAGCATACAACTGTCTACCAGTAGCGGGCCGTGATTGATTTCATAGGTAATCTACAAAAAAAAATTATCAATTAGTTCCTCCATATAAGTACATAATATGTTAGAAATATAATTATAAATTACTATTTTTTATGTAGTTCTGTGAAAATCAACTCAAACAACAATTATTATTAACCACGCAATATGTAGCTTTATTCTATACTATTTTGATAGGTGCAATACTTGTTCAAAAGTTTATAAAAAAATACCGCAATGACATTAAGCAAATATTTCCATCATGATTTAAATGTCAACACTGATCTGTCTGAGCACTGGCCGATTCCTTTTAAAATAAAACACGCAAAAACGGCCACTGCAAACGCCACGTGTTCTATGTGATACATAATATTATGTCAACGGTATCCTATAAAATGAAAATAGTCCTTCAGAAATAACGTTCGAAATACTAGTTTCCAAATAGAGAATCTCCAAATAGTATTTGTATTCTGCAAGCTTGTTTTAGTACTGAAAACGCGACTAGGTTAAAGACGTTGAATTTAGTTTACTTTTTTATAGGGAGAAATAAGCTGAGGTTATTGGCTAGTTTCATCGTTTACTAAGAACGGGCTGGGCGCTAGGCGCACTTAATGGATATTTTTTGGAGGAAGATATAAAACGGTGTTGGTGATTTATAATAAATAACTATTATTTTATTTTAACATTTTACAACAGAGATGAAGAACATTTGAGAGAAGGTAATATAGAAGTCTAGGCATCTACAGGGCTTATGACCTGTCAATGGCTGGTTTTAGAAATTAAAAAAATAACATTTTCAGGCGTTGCCTAGTATGTAGGTGAAATAATTTAATTAGATGAATCTCACCCGCATAAATAAAGGTTTCAGCTCTTTAACTTCACAAACATCAACAGATAAAAGAATTGAAGGAATATAGATGTTCAAATATAGGCAGAATGGTGAATGTTACACAGTGTGTAAAGTGGCCACTTAAACCAGCCATTGACAGGTCATAAGCCCTGTAGATGCCTAGACTTCTATATTACCTTCTCTTAAATGTTCTTCATCTCTGTTGTAAAATGTTAATATAAACAGCTCCCCAGGGAGTTGAATCCAGTCCTTGTCTACAAAAATTTGGACAAACTCAAAATATTTTTGGTATTATTTTATTTATTTTCCCATAAACATGGTTACTATATGTATTAAATGTGTTTTATTTAATAAGATGTATGTCTTCATTTTGCTTTTATAACAGTCTGAACACCTTTTGGCATGTAATCAATTAAACTTCGGCAATTTTTTTTTATTCTGTCATCTCGAAACCACATCTGAATAACAGCTTCTATCATTTTTATTTTGGTGGTGCAGTCCAATTTTTGTATCCTAGATTTACAAATCGCCCACAAATTTTCTACAGGGATAAGGTCAGGTAAATTTCCAGGCCAGTCTAAAAGAGTTATCTTTTTATCATTGAAATAGCATAAACTTCGATACGCGACAAGAAGCTGAGTCCTGTTGAAATACAGCCCCACCATTAGGACAACATTTGTTCAGTTCTGTACTCAACTGCTGCTCCAATAGAGCTTTATACTTAAGGTTATTTATCATTCCTTCTATTGGTATCAAAGATCCGGTCCGCATGTACGAAAAGCAACCCCAGAACATCTTTTTCACAGGATATTTCACCGTTTAGTCAATATGGGCCACAGTAAGTTTTTCGTCCCCACTTTTTTAACAAATTTTGTGCCCTAGATAATATCCCTGCACGAGAAAGTGATTCTCATCTGAAAACAGCACCTTTCTCCAGTTTTCTACCGTCAGTTAGGTATATTTTCTAGCCCAAACGAGCCTTTGTTTCATCATACGTGCCGTCAGGAGTTGTTTTTTCTGTGGTCAAATTGCCTTTTCTCCAGATTTGATAAGTCTTTTTCGTACTGTTGAGTCATGTATCATCACCCTAGTGGCTGTTAAATCTCGTTAAAGCTTGTAATTTGTTTTTTTGGGGTTTAACATACTATGTCTGATTAAAGATATTTTATCTTGGACACTTTTCCGGTTTCTTCCACATTTCCTAATTCTCTTTGTTTCAACTGACCCTGTTTCTATTTTCTGGTTAAAGAAACTGACTGCTCCCTGAACCACAAAACATTCATTTGCAATCTCTTTCTAAGTCATTGATGTATTTTGACTTAAGGTTATAATCTTTTTCCTTTTCGTCGGCGTGATATTCATGATTTAAACCAACTCATAACACTGTTTAATATGCAAGCAATTCATAAAATAGTTTTTTTTTTTTTATTTTTTATTTTTTATTTATTAATAAAACATATAAGACATGAATATCATGATATTATATTCCCAGGAGTTGTACGAGAAAACTCATTTGGGACGGTACATAAAAAAAATAGTACATTTCTTGTAACAATACATAGTATACATTTAAACAATAAAAATTTAAACAAATTTTAACAATCTATGAACTTAATATTAAAAAAGGAAAGAAAACATTTAAACAATCTGTGAACTTAATATTAAAGAAGAAAATAAAAACATTCAAACAATCTGTGAACTTAATATTAAAAAAGGAAAGAAAAACATTTAAACATTCTGTGAAATTAATATTAAAAAAGAAAATAAAAACATTTAAACATTCTGTGAACTTAATATTAAAAAAAGAAAAGAAAAACATTTAAACCTAAAACACAATATATAGACTATTCACAGAAACTGAGCTAAAAACTATCACTTTCAAAAAGATTCAAGAAATAGGTCTTCATTTCTGGTCTTTGAGATTTACCACTCGACATTTCATTTTTAAGGTCATCAGGCAGTTTATTAAATTGTATACGACCAATGTATTCCAGAGACCTTTTGCCGAACTTCGTGGAACAAAATTTAGAAATGTGAAGATTTTTTGCATGTCGTGTATTATAGTTGTGAATTTCATGATTAAATGTAAGTTTTAAATTTGTGTGAGCAGAAAAGTTTATGATGTTTGAAATAGTGTTAGTGATGTCATACAGTGCCATTACCTTGAAAGGAAGTATTTTTGTGTTACGATAAATATCCTAACACGAAAAAACACTTTTATTGAAAAAATGTTTAAAAAAACAACAGATAGTACACCTACGAACATCAATATGAGCTTCCAAAGGAATTATTAACTGTAAGTCATAATTTTTGGCGCTAAACAACTGTCAGATAAACATATAAGTGTTGCTATACGCAAAAAATAACAAAAATCACTCTTAATCCATTAATTCGCACAATACTGCATATATATATTTTGTATCAAAATTATTAAAGAAAATAATTCTAAAAGCCGTATTTCATACGATCGTTCATTGATAGGTTCAATGTTATAAATAAAAAAATAAATACATATATATTTTAGGTCCAAGAGAAGATAAAGCATCATCAGAGATGGTGTCAGAGCAAAAGTTTCTAGTCAACGGATTGATGTCAGAGCTGATGCAGGTGAGTTTAACTTATTTTATTTATTTTATTTTATAAATTTATTGCATAAATAAGGATACATATTTAATATCAGGGAATCTATATAAAACCAGTGGATTAGAAAATGAACACAGAGCGTCCTTTGGATAGGATAGTCTCCATCTAATATGGCTTAGCCTGTTTTAAGATGGAAATTTTTTATGTTTTAAAGTATAAGTAGTTCTTAAATATAACAATAATAAAAATAAAAAACCATTTAACAATATTTTAGTCTGTCCAAATTCCGGTAGGCAAGGACTACATTTAACTCCTTGGGAGCTGCTAATATTAACATATTACAACTGAGATAAAAAAACATTTTAGAGATGTTGATATAGAAGTCTTGGCATCTACAGGGCTTATAATCTGTCATTGGCCGGTTTAACTGGCCACTTTACACACTGACGATTTTTTAATACTTCCTTCCATATCTCCTCTATCCCACCTGCTGACATGCCCCAAATGGAGACTTAGCGGGTTATTATTTTTTTTTTTTATTTATTTTATTTATTAAAAAATCTTGACGGCACAATGCGGAACTTCAGCCCTACGGGAAATTGGATACAAAAAAGGTTTTCTTGCGCGCGGTAAAAATTGGAGCATTAAATTGTACGGTAAAAATTCTTAAAAGTGTACGAAAAAAAATATTATTTTTTTATAAAAACGTACTACTTTGAATGACGTCACTGGTTCATATGAACCATCCACTGTGATATGAGAGCTTTGAAGGATATCCGGTTTGGTCACCGTAAACAAACCAATCGGAAGAACTGTCATAGAACAACCTCTGACGTCACACGCGGAGTTATTTCAGAAATGCAAAACTTTAAAAAATCATAGCGCTAATTATACGATATTAAAAAAAAAAAAAAAAAAATTGTTTAATATTCCATTATCAAACAATTTTTTTTTTAAAAACACTGAACTTCCACAATATCAAGGCCAAACATGTCGTGTTTTTGTAGCGACATATTTTTAAATAATTTATTTTTAAAAACTATGCATGAAAATATTTCTCCGAAATATCCATTTGATTTTAAAATTACGATTAATTTTTCTGAATCCATTTTACATATTTTTATCGGTATTCGTAGTGTGTGATATTTCCCTACTGTGCTTTTGAAGATATACCTATGAACAGATCATACCTTTTTGGGGTTTTTTGCTATCATTATGAATACATTTTGCCCATTGTGATTTGTTTTTTACTTTTTTAAAATTATTTTTAATATACACATACATGGAATCACTTTGTTCCTGCATATAAAAAACAAATATAATATAATAGTAATTAACAAATAACACACTAAAAAAACTCGATTATCAATCATATTTCTTCAATTCTTCCACCTGTTATAGGGAAATATCACGATTTTTCAGAAAAAAATTTCAAGTAATAAAGGTCTATTAAATACTGTCCAGTAAAAAAATATTTTTTTTACTTATAAGTAGCATAAAAAATATTTTTAAATTTGTAATTTTGAATTCCCACAAAAACGGTCATTCCATTGGCCACGCCCCTAATACGTCACGATTGATGTTTATTTGTTCCTGACCATTCAAATTTGTCACGAATGAACACTGTTACGAATCTCGACGTCACAAATATCGCGGTCAAACATGTCGCGTTTTTCTAGGCGTATTTTTTAAAAATTATAATTTTTATTTAATTAGATTTATTTATTTATTAACGGACATTGTCCATTTATACAATTTATAGGGTTTAAATATTACAATAAAAGAATAGTTAAAAACATTTTTTTTAAAAAAAGGAAAGAAGCATTGACAAACATAAGGGACATCAAGACAAGATCTGGATTATTTATTTATTTAAGAAAACATTTCTCCGCAATATTCATATTGATTTTGAAAATACAACTAATTATTTTTAATTCTTTTTATGTATTTTTATCAGTATGTGATATTTTCCTATTATTATGAAGTCAAAGATGTAAAAATTTTATGGATCTGGGTGAGATTCATCTAATTGAATTATTTCACTTGGATACTAGACAACAAACAAACAAACAAACAAACAAACAAACAAAACATCACGCCGTTTTCCCCTAAGGGTAGGCAGAGAGGATAGAATGCCATATCGTTATGTCTTTGCATACAAATCTTGCAAACTCTACATTCATCCATCTTCTCATGCACGCACGCCTATTATTCCTACTTTTAACATGTCCATCTTTAAGAGTTTGTTGGTTTTGGTCATTTTGTTTTATTTTATTTATTAATGTTTATTGTTGTGCACACAGTGTTACGTTGGCATAATACAGTGATATTATTATTTTAAAAATATAAACCTCACACAGCACCAATTACGTATACAACTCAATATACAGGGTGGCCGGAGAAATGACGTCCAAATATAAAATTTAGGTACCTCATACGATTCTCAATAATTCCATTTTGCGCTGTGACATTGCAAATTTTATATACCTACTGTCGGGAACCAGCTTCCGTATCGCCAATTTGTTTTTCCATTGAAATAAGGCTCAATTTTCAATAGGTTATTAAAATTTATTTTCTAGGGTTTTGCCAGCAAAACTAACACACATGAAGTATTTTACGCCCTACAGAAATGCCACCTATTGACCAAGTTATTGAATTGACCTTGTGTTCTTTACAACTAGATGGCGTTTTTAAAAATTATTCTTTTGAAACTAAGGTAGATTAGTTACACTTTCCCCATATCTACACTTACCCTGATTCACCTTAATTGTTTTTGAGCTATAAATAACATAATTCAAAAATGTAAATATCAAAAACTCTACTAAATCTATGTTCAGGGGTTGGTAAAAAAGTTATTTAAAAATAAATCAATGCCGATTTTTTTACATTGAAATTGAAAAATTAAGACAACAGTTTTAGACTGCTGATCCCACGATTCTAGAAAACAAATTTAGTGGCATCAATCGATAATGTTCCTATTCCTCAGTCTAATTATAAATTATGGAGCTGGATTTCTATCGAAAATCGGAATCATTAATAACGGTAAACCCACCTTCAACTGTCATAAATTAATCAAGGCTTCTTTCAAATGTCAACATTTTTCAATTATTGGAAAAGCTCGTTGAGTGATTCTCGCTGAACCGTCAAAAATAGAACCGAGAGTTACCCCATTTGGCCGTAAATTTGAATCAGCTAGTGGACCACACCTTAGTCTTCTGATTTCAGAAATGATAGCCAACCTTAAAGGCCGTTTACACGTGGAAAATACAATATTGCTCTGTCCCCGGACTCGATCATTGTCCACGTGTAAATAGCGGTTTATAGGACATTGAAAGCATCCACCACATACCCGAATCCATTTTAAAGACTCAATGTCTTTCTTCAGATTCACTCATACAAGCAAGCAATTTTTTTTATGAATTCACGAACTGATTATATTTCTTCCTCTACTAACCAAATTCAGTAAGGAAAAGCACGAACAAATATTTACATTTACAACTTTTAATTACCCTTTTACTGTCGCTAAAAATCCCCCTCCCCTCATCGTCTACAAAGTAGGGACAAGCGGAAGTATAAGTAAAATAAATCTATCACCCAGTTCAAACCCCTTTATGTCAACAATGATAGGAAACGTTAGTAGCTACTCTCTGGAGCACCAAAACGCCCCCAGGTGACACTCAAGGCCAGTCACCGGCGGCACACCCAAAAGCAGCAATTTGTAGGACAAAACATTGTTTCGGGACATTGCCACAAAAATAGACGTGCATCTCCGCGGAACGATGATTACCTCTCTCACCGCGCGCGGCCGCATTGTCCTCGTATGAACACGCGCGGACAGGGCCTTATGACAATAGCGACTTTCTCCACGTGTACATATCAATCCTTCCCCTTTTTTTTCCAAAAATGGAGGCAAAGAAAATCGATTTTCTTATCAAGTTCCTCCTAACAATTTCAATACAATTTTTTATAATTTAAAATTTAAGATTTTGAAATTTAACATACTTTTAAAAAATACAATTTTTAACATTTCTTGATTTAAATTTTAACAAAAAGGTTTCAAACTTTTTACCAAGCTCTTTCTTGTACCATTTTTCATATATTTACAAGTTTTAAACAATTATTTTTTTATACTTACGCACCCACACACACGCACCCTCTCCCTCGTTCATTCCCACACGCACATGTACCCTCTCCCTCATTCATTTACGCATACACACATTCACATACACATGAATACAAACGTCACGCACATAAAATTACGTAAACTCTTTTCTCATATATTATGTGTCATTAGATTTTTTTTTTAATTGGCTTTAGTATTGTTAATATTTTTCTACTTATTTTGTTTATGTAATAGCTGTAAACATCCCAAATAAAATAAAATAAAATAAAAATCTTGAAATGAAATAAATATCATTTTTTGTGAACTCGCTCGTAATAAACGCCGTTGTGTATTCATTTTCGCAGTGCTCACGTGTGTACTGCAATCGAAAAGTTTATAATCCAGCGTTCTTAAAACCTATTTAAATAATATAATGAGCTAACAAGTTTGCACATTATATGAAAACCACAAGAGTCAAAAATGACTTTTTATTTTGTTTTAATTTATTTAATTTTGTTTTACTTTATTTTAGATCCATATCAGCAAATGAAAGCCATTTTCACTCAACGTATTTTGCAAAAGACTGGCTCTTGCAAAGGTTTCTAAGACCTTTCAACAGTGTAATAAACGTCCGCAATAACCTTTACCTGTAGAGAGTTGAAATATAATATTTCTATTAACAGGTAGGTACACGACAACGGGGCGGGTAGCCCTTTGGCCTAATAACCTCGCTCTTTTCTATCGATCTTGCTCCAAAGCGTTGATTTAATTTGCAAAGAATCTAACCCCCTACTGAAAAACCCCCGTATCTATTCAGACCAATAAATACCTCAATGCCAAAAAGTCAGCGCTTTTGTCTCCCACGCATGAGGTCTCGGCTTAGATTCCCGACAGGGTCAATATGATTTATTTATTTTAAAATGTGTTTTATCACTAGAATATTACATTTTATAGTTCCTGGACTACAATGAAAGAATCCACCCCTTTCCCGAAACTGTTCATAAAGACTTGAGTCTTTCTTCAGTTTCGCATATCAATATCAATTTTTTTTATTTTTAAACTAATTAAGCGAAAATTTAATATTTCTTTACAATCAAACCGCGAAAATAACAAAACAAATAAACTTTAAAAACTTTCATTGTACCCCTCACTGCAGTTTTGTCAGTTTGTGATCAATCAAATACACATGGTCAGCACAATCACCTTTTTCTAATTTCCCAGTATTACAGTGGAGGAATACAGTGTTATTTCCAAATCCGGTTAAATAAAGGTTTCAGCTCTTTAACTTCACAAACATCAACAGATGAAAGAATTGAAGGGATACAGATGTTCAAATATAGGCAGAATGGTGAATGTTACACAGTGTGTAAAGTGGCCACTTAAACCAGCCATTGACAGGTCATAAGCCCTGTAGATGCCTAGACTTCTATATTACCTTCTCTTAAATGTTCTTCATCTCTGTTGTAATATGTTAATTTTTTATAGAATTGTATTATCTTTTTTTGAAAAAAGAAGATGATTCTGGTGGTAATATTCAATTTAAAACAATATCTAATTGACTTTTTTATGACCTTCAGACCAGCCCTAATCGTTTTCGATAATCCTGGCAAAATCGCATGATTTCCTAATTTTGCGTTCGTTTTACCAGACTACAGCCTTAATGTATAATTTGCCATGTATACAAATATAAACAAACAATTTCTGTTGCATAATACTTTTGTTCCTTGAAAAACAGGTCGCTATTTGCCCATGGAGAGGTTTCAATTTTTAATTTAACCACGAGAAATTGAGCGGAAATTGCATACGTAATTAATTTCACATAATCTATATTGGAGCTTTTTCTTACCCCACCTGTCAGTGTTTTTTGAATGAATTATTTATCACCTTCTGTGACAGGGTTAAAATAACATAAGCTTTTTGAAATCGTTTTTCTTATGAACCCACTAACTACTGCATACAGGATGACTTAATTTATAGTATAAAATAGTGAGTGCCAAATACACTTAAAATTTAAGTACTAAAATTGTGATAAAATAAATATTAAACAAATTCGTTTTTATTTTAACCACTTATTTTTTCTACCCACCAGTTTCAAAGCTGCACAAGCTTCTTTATAAATGTATTATTAACTAATATATATATATATATATATATATGTTTTTATATTTATTTTTATTAACGAAGGTAAAAATATGAACAGAAAATAAAAAATAATGAAACCCACTAAACCGCGAAACCGGCTTGTCAGCAGGTTTTTTATTTTTTCTTTACAAAGAGAAACGTTAGAGAAATTATATAAATTTAAAAAGTAATATAAACATTATTAAGAACTAAAAGCATACCTAATTTTCACACAAAGTTTATTTGTAAAAATTAAAATAGATGACATTAAATGATAATCAATATAAAGCTTCGTTACACATTAACCATTTTATTATTATTTTCTTAAAAGCTTTGTCAACACTTTCTTTTAAAATCATCTTAGGAATCTTATTAAATTTTTTAGTAATTGTAAAATGAAGTGATCTTTGGCCATACTTGTTTACAAACCTCGGTACTGACAAGCTTTCACGTTTTGCTAGCCTTGTATTATGTGAATGTAAGAACCTTTTCTGGTAGTTACTATCAAATCGGTATCTAGAATGAATGAATAAATGAATTTTATTTTAACAGTGTTCACGCAATATCGAATCGCGACAGCAAAATTAAATATTGAAGCTAGTATATAACCTCCCTCATCCAACACCAACTACAGAGCTCTTAATAAACTAAACAATTAAATGTTAATAAACTTTTTCAGATAGAATCTTTAAAATTTATTCATTAGCTAGTCACAGATACCATTGTAAACACAGAATTAAAACTTGAAAAAAATTGTAATAAACATGGACATAATACAATAATATCAGAACAATATTGCATAGATTAAAAATATAGATTATACAAACATCACTCTGTCAGATTTAAAATTTACACTAAAAATGTATTATGTAACTTAGTAGACATTATAATAATAAATATGTACATCCCCCCCCCCCTCCTTATCCTCTCTTCAAGCATTTTTGTCCTTATCCCGCCCAATTTACAGTAACTTAATGTTCTTAAAATTAATATTTAAAAAATCTTTGATTATTCAGTACTTGAAAATAACATTTTTATATGTATAAATTGTATGTATTTATTTGATATGTAATATATATATTCTTTACTAACTTTGTATACTATGTGGAAATCTGTTATTAGTTCTGAGTTTATACACTATATCTGTTTGTTTACTAAAAATATGTATGTAGACCTGTTGATTTCCCTAATAAAATAAAAATAAATAAATAAAATATAACATTCCAAAACTAAACAAGAACAATCGAGACCAATAAATCAGGGACTGAAATTATACAATAAACTACCAGATAAAACGTAAAAAATATTATTATCAACAACAGGGTATAAAAAAAGTTATGTATAATTTTTGTCAAATGAATGAATGTAAGGGTTCATAAATATTTTTTATTTTTTTTAATATTTATTTTTTGTTTTTTTTGTTTTAAAAAAAAAACAAATGGAGCTTATATAATAAGTTAGTCTTTTTGTTGCGTTGTTCTTGTAAAGATAGATTTCCTTTAGTCTTTCCTCTCTAGTTTTAAAGATCGTATCATTCTCACTCCACACCTCCCATCTTTACAAAATCAACATGAAAAAATGACTTGACTTATTAGCTACATATGGTTCAATCTTATATTAAGTAAACACTGTTAAAATAAAATAGGATAAGATTCGTTAGTTAATTATATACCATTCGTTAGTTAATTATATACCATACCATAATAAATAAACTTGTGTAACTTTGAAACCAGTCGGTATTAGAAAAAAAAGTGTGATTTAAAACAAAGTTGTCTTACATTTATTTTATTATAATGAATAACCACAAAGTTAGTACTTCAAAAAAATATTTTTTCATTAATATTATAAATAAAAATAGCGCATTGGTGATGAACAAAAGTAAGTCAAAAGTATTGGTATCTGAAAGGGGAAGTGAGGTTACTGACTGCGTAATAAATGTAAACAACGGTTGTCTTGAACAAGTAGAATGTGCGTATCAGGAAAGCATGTTTTCAATAATGGAAGACTAAAAAAAGATGTTGAAAGTAGAGTAAATGCGGGTAATAAAATGAACGGTGCACTAAGCACAGTAATTGCTAATAAGAATATGTCAATCGAAGCTGCACAACGGAGTGCACAACGGAGTTTTAGTCCCAACACTTATGTATGGAAGTAAAACATGAAACTGGCAGAGGAAGGATGAAAGCCGAGTAAACGCGGACGAATGTGTGGGAAATCAATGTATGACAGGGTTACGAATGATGAAATCAGGCGAGAGTGTAAATCTGAGTCGGGTATAATTGATAAGATTAAGAAAGGGTATCTGAGATGATTTGGTAGTGTAGAACGAATAGATGACGAAAGAATGGTAAAACAAGTATATATAGCGAAAATGGATGGAAACGTGAGACGAAGACGACCAAGGAAAACGTGGCATGATCAGATAAACTTAAATCTTAGGTCTGGTCATGTCAAAAGCAGGCAGAGCCGAAAGGCATGTATGCCAGGATCGACGTGTGACTAGCTACTTAGTAGCTCTCGGGATGTTGGCGTGGGTGCACGTTTTGCCCGAGTCGTTAGCGATACCCAATGGTTTTTTATTTTTCAGCAGTTAGATTTGAAATATTATCATCTTTGGATTAAATTATGGTTAATTAAAGCCAATCTCTATAAATATTTCATTTTCCCTTTTTAAATCTCTTATTATTTTAATGTGTAGTGTAATAAGTAATAGTTTGACCTCCGAGTAATAATTCTGTAGAGAAGCCCTTAAGATTAGATTACTTAGAACAAAAGCGTTCTATTTTTTTGTTATGATTTTTGTTAGTTTTTAGTTTAACAACAAACGTGTAATGGACAGTTTCGGTTTGCACTTACAATTTTCAACCCAAATATCTGCGGCCCGTTGTATTGCTGTAATCTGCAGCTAACTTCGTGGTCAATAATCGTAGAATGATTTTCCTCTTTATGAGCGACTCTGTTTTATTTTTTTTATTTATTTACTTAAGTTAGTTAATATTACATTGTATATTAACTAATATATTTACAATTATAACAAATACTTATTAAATATTTCTTACATAACTACATTATTACAATAAACATAACATTTTTTTTTTAAATCCGTAAGTTTTCTTTCATTCTTCATACTTTCAGGCATCTCATCATACAGTTTTAACCCTTTATACATTAAGCTATTTTGTGATTTTGTTTTTTTCTTAAGTGGTAGTCTTATCCTATTTCTATTTCTTGTCCTATATTTATGTACATTTCTATTTAATATAATTTCACTTATAAAATACTTTGGCATGAGATTATTAAACACTTTATATATAAATACAAATACATTATACAATAGTCTTTTCTTTATTCCTATCCAGTTCAATTGTTTTCTCATTTTTTCAACACTATTATATTTGCTTTTTTTCAGTATAATTCTCATTGCTCTATTTTGTAGTATTTCAAACTTGTTTATGTCTCCCTCGTTAGCTAAATATAATATAGTAGAGCAATAGTTCCAATGAGGGGCAATTATTGTTTTGTATATAAGTTCTGCACTCTTTTTGTTTATTTTTTTTCGAATTCTTCCTAGGAAGAAAATCTTTTTTGAAATTTTCTTATGTATATATTCAAAGTGTGATGTTAAATTTAATCTGGAGTCAAGAATAATTCCTAAGTATTTCATTTCATCAACCCTTTCAATAATTTTACCATCAATATTTACATTCATTGTTTTGCCATGTGCTTTATTACCTATTTCCATATATTTTGTTTTACTAACATTTAATTTCAATTTATTTATCTTTAGCCATGACGATATGTTCTGTAGATCTTCATTCAATTTATTAATTGAGTCTTCATAGTTTTCTCCCGCTATATATATAAGGGTATCATCTGCGAATAGTCGTACTTTGCAGTGTTTTATTATCTGTGTGATGTCATTTATATATATAATGAACAATATTGGTCCTAGCACTGATCCTTGGGGGACACCTAGTTCATTTTCAATCGGTTCCGATTCTGAGTTATCTATTTTTGTTATTTGGTTCCTTTCACTTAGATATTCTTGAAACAGTTGGGTTACAACACTAATGTTTTGACAAATATTATGACATCGTTTTTTAAATAAGACAGAATTTAAGTTAAGTATGACATAAGCTTCGTGTTTGATACGAGTAAAAATGTTATAAGTTCCAACAAAAACTAAAGTTGAAGTTTTTTTATGAATTTATAACTTAAGTTCCTAATTTCTTGTCGTTTATTCTGAGTCATTGTTTTCATATCACCTTTTATAACACGGGGGTACATTATCTTGATTTGTCACGCAAACTGTCCTGACCTCGGTTAGCCCACCCCACAATATTATTATATGCCTCCACTTCAACCCCCTTCGCAAATGGTGGAGGTCTTTAAGTAGTTTATAAAGAAAATAAATACATCGATATACAAGTATTATATTGCAACATGGAGGGAAAAGATTTTTTGAATTTTGTCCTTAAACTTGCACCCTTGGAATTATTTATTAATGAAAATCCCAAATATTTCATTGAATCTACCCTGTCCAACGATTTACAAATTGAATATTCTGAATTTGGTTATTGTAAATTACAGCTGTGAATAGTTATGGAAAGATTTGGATTATATATAGTCTTATTGTTAATTTTAAATGTTATGTATTTTGTTTTCGAGTGATTTAGTGTTAGATAATTTGAGTCTAACCATTTTTTTACTAAGTTTAAGTCATTTTCAGCCTTTCCAAATACAATATCCCATGCGCTTCCTTGAGATAATAGCACAGCATCATCAGCAAAGCTAATTATAGAGCCTTTTATAGATAAATTATAAAGATCATTCATATAGGAACCCTCTTTTCAACATCTTTTTCCAGTCTTCCATCTCTTGAAAACATGCTTCCCAGATACACAAATTCTTCCACTTGTTCAAGACATCCGTAAAATGTGATAACAAAATAAGTTGTTTGAATTAAATCGCAAATTAAAAAGCTTAAATTAAATTTATTTATCTACGGAAGCACTATGTAAAGCGCCCTTGAGGATTACGCGCATTACGAAAATGGCGCTATATAAGTTATACATAAAAATAATCAAACTTTATACGGTAGGTGCACAAATCTTGAGATCCGTACTTATGTACGTAATAAGGCTGAGAGATTGGTTGGATTTTTATGAAGTCTGATGAAGAACTGATTTAATATTTTATTAAGTTATAATGAAAATAAAACTTTGTTATTAGTGTTACACAATTTTTATTATTTTACAAGAACACTACTACAATTTTGGGAGAGCACTCCTCCCATCGACGAGTGATATAAAACTAAAATAGGAAACACAGAATATTGTTCACAATGTAATATAATCTAAACAAAAAATAAACAAATTAATCAGTGAAACTTAGAGCTGGGGCTTTTTTTCCACTTATCTAAGGTGTTGGCATATAAATGGATAGTTATCTAAAGCACAGATATGAAAACATGATCAATAAGGGAAAGGACGTTAAGTGGAATTTATTTCTTAAAAATTTAGCACAATGTAAAATAATAAAAAATGTGTCACACTATCGTCCTTAAAATGTAAGATGATTAGAATGACAGTTGTCAGAAAAACTGACGACATAACTTTGTAGTAACGTTTAAGGAGTAATTTAAATTGACGCACGGAAAATCATTCGAATTTAGTAAGTTAGTTTATTTTTTCAATACAATTCTTGACATATAAATCAAAATAAATATATAAAATCAGCTTTAAAACTAAAAAAAAACTAAAATAAACCTAATTTTTAATGACGTTCTTACAAGGTTACATCATTTTGCACAATTGTTAGAGATGGGACAAATTGATCAATGTAATTTGATCAAATAAAAAAATCGTTTTATAATGTTCACGAAAAAAGTATAAATGTCTTATCTTTGGTAAATAATTGTATTCAACACACTATAATAGGCTTGTTTTTTCATTTTTTAATCAATTTTTGGAAACAGAGTTTCATGATTGCATAAAATAACTGATAAAATCGATTTGATCAGTGATCAGTAATTTCCCATCACTAATAAAATTAGTTTGACAGCTGTCATTCTTATCTAGCTATATTTTAAGGACTCTAATAACAAAGTTTTATTTTCATAATAATTTGTAATAAAGTGTTACGTATTACGTTAATATTGTTAAGTGAATGCCGATTCAATTAACAATATTATTATGTGAGTCTACTTCGGGAATAACGCTGGCTACGTTTTCCACACGGTCTATGGAAAGACAAATGTTGGGCGTCTCCTTAAGAGACCGAATAAGGATTGAGGAGATAAGATCGCTTTAATGAAATTTTATCGACTTCTCTTGGTTTAAAATCTTCTCCTTATATTGCTTTTTAAAATTTTAAAGATTACTTGCTATACTTGTTATTCCTTCTTTATTTTTTCTTTTTTCTCTGCTGCCATTGGCATGTTTTTATACTTTTAAACTACTTTTAATTACTTATATTATATATGTTAATAAAATCAATATATTGCTGCTCTTACTAAAATGTGTCATTAATTTTGAAGATGTTTTTAAATTGACCTAAATTTAAATTTACTGTCTTATATTTCATTTAAAGATTCTTCTCATCGTTTCTTTGAATCCCTTGAAATAAATATGTGTTTATGTTTTTCCTTTTTTAAAAAAATGTTATTACTATTTTATTTTTTTTACATCTGAGCATGTTTTTCATTCTTTATTTCCATTCTTAATTTTTAATTACTCTTACAAATTTTCTTCATTTTTAATATTATTTCCATTTGTAAATACTCACTACAAACTACAAACCTTAAAATATATTTTTTTCACTTAAATTTTAATTTTTAAACAACTTTCATTTATGTTTTCTTTTTCCTTCTCTTTTTTATACTTTCATAATTAACCTTACATATAATTGCTTTTTAATATGGAAACTTCACTGGTCCATTAGAATTAAGTCTAATTGTGTAAAATATTAAACTTTGTAACTGTACTGTATGTTTCCCGAATAAAAGAAAATAAAATGAAATAAATAAAGACGCCGTACAAAGGTGACCGATATCGCAGAAAGAGTGGGAAGACAAAAATGGCAGTGGGCGGGTCATGTGGCGAGACAAGAAGTCGATAGGTGGACCCCTAGAATACTAAACTGCAGACCCTACGGAAGTAAAAGGAAAAAGGGAGACCACAAAGAAGATGGACTAACGACGTCGTTGAACTCGTGGGCCGTGGATGGAAACAGAGTGCCCAGGACAGAAGAACATAGAAAAATTTGGAAGAGGCCTATATCCAGCAGTGGAGAGAAACGGGCTGATAAAAAGAAGAAGAAGACGTTTTCCACAAAGGGTGGAATACAAAACATATGTATAGTCACTCCACAACTCTGCTCCGGAGTATCTAAGGGAACTATGCATTCCGAATAAATAAAAAATATTGGATCAGAAACATAATAATAATTTTTAAAATGAATACACGGCACATCAATAAAACAGCACACTCAAACATTCGGAAAATTATCTGGGAGTTTCCCACTCAAATCCTTCCCCCTGAGAAAAAGCATTAACATTTACATTCATCAGCAAAGAGCTCCCCGTGCATACATCGTAGACTTTTGTTATCAAGCATTGCAGGAGTGGTATTCTGAATCTAATCTACCCCCTAGAGTGATGTAGGGATTTTCTGCATGCATTTACACTGTACTTCTTATCTAGCCACACTTATGATTATTTAACATCAAATAAATATAAATACGTGAAATCAAACATCACGACTGTCTAATTTCATTACAACGGAGAGGGAAAACAGTGTTGAGAAGAGAGTATGGAAGTCTAGGCATTTACAGGGCAGGGCTTATGGCTGGTTTAAGCGGCCATGTTACACATTGTTTAACATTCACCATTCTGCCTTTGTTTAAACATCGACATTTCCTTAGCTCTTGCATCTGTTGATTTTTGTTAAATAAAAGAGCTAAAAAAACCTTTATCACGTGGGTGAGAGGCAACGCCAATTTTTCAATTTTTATACTTCTTCTTATACGAATTTAATCAACAATTGCTCTGAATATGTCCAGCCTGTCTACAAACATTTAAACATACTCAAAACATTATGATTTTCATTTAGAACATTATGGCGACCGTAAACATTACCCAAAACACTTAATTAGGTTGAATTGAGTAAACCTTATTCGTTTTTTTTCCGTTTTTTAAACGGTTTTATTCATCATTTGACGTTTAATCATCAGTGTGGCCATTATATTAAGCAAAGTGTCACCCCATTCAAAAAATACAAATCCCCAAATTAACCAATCTTTAAGGTTACAAAAGATTCAGAACACCACTCCAGGAGCTCAATCACAGATGGCTATCGACATGCTAAAAAACGTGCTAAGTATTTGAGCGATGACCACGAACAATCATGAACACGCTGAAGTTAAAGCGGTCGCGTTGCAAAACGAAATTCAACTTCGGTCAGTTCAAGAGGATTGGTTGAATCTCGCACAGGAACTTATCTATGGCGTTTTGCAACGCGACCGCTTTAACTTCAGCGTGTTCATGATTGTTCGTGGTCATCGCTCAAATACTTAGCACGTTTTTTAGCATGTCGATAGCCATCTGTGATTGAGCTCCAGGAGCTCAATCACAGATAACTATCGACATGCTAAAAAACGTGCTAAGTATTTGAGCGATCACCACGAACAATCATGAACAGGCTGAAGTTAAAGCGGTCGCGTTGCAAAACGAAATTCAACTTCGGTCAGTTCAAGAGGATTGGTTGAATCTCGCACAGGAACTTATCTATGGCGTTTTGCAACGCGACCGCTTTAACTTCAGCGTGTTCATGATTGTTCGTGGTGATTGCTCAAATACTTAGCACGTTTTTTAGCATGTCGATAGCCATCTGTGATTGAGCTCCAGGTCATCTAGCAAGAAGCACGACATTTTTTTACATTTTTTAATTATATTTGGGCCCCTGTATTTGCATTACGTATCATTCAAGGGTAAAGTACTCGGAAAAAATATTTATTGTTTATTTCGGAAATGGGATGTTCGATCACAGATTTTGGTTTATTACCTTTACGAGTCCAATCACCATTGTTGCAAAGTCCAAGAACAATGTCGCGTGAAAACTCCTTTTAACGACAATGTGCATATTTGTTATGATATTCCCTGTTTCCTGCATTCTGCTTCAAGATTATGGCATTGTAAACTGAAAAATGGGCACTTAAATATCACATGTTTGATACTCTGTGAAGAAATATCCTCACATGGACAATAGTCATCATTCCTTAATTTAAACCTACATAGGTAACTTCTCATAGCTCCGCGTCGGGTAAAAAATTGGGTCGTTTAAATAGTACTTTAGACGGAAGTTTGCTGCATCAGCCAGCGTTGGTGTTAGTGATTTTACCTGTCGAAGAAGCGCGGTAATGATCCTCCCAACGCTGCTGCGTATTTTGTTTGATACAGCGTTTCGCAAAACTAAGGAGAAATTCTGAGAAAAAAGGTGACGTTCTTTTACAAGTTGCGGCTCTTGCTCGTTCATTAGCTTTCTCATTTCCTGCGATACCAGCATGTCCTCTTATTCTGAATATTTTAATAATCATCCCTGTGATTTTTAGATGTTTAATTTTATTCTGAATATATACAGTATTCCGAGTATCAGTTGTAGCTTGAACGTCCGAACGACATTATCAGCATGCACACATAAAAAAACACAATAATTGATTGAAATACTACAGTAAATAAAAGATATGAAAACTAAAAATCGATGTTTGGTCGTACAAAGTTGACACCAAAATAAGGACAAAGTGGTCAATTTCCTTCGGTTAAATGCATATTACAAATAAATCATGTTTTTGTAATATCAGTATGTGTTAATTTGGTTTTTCTTTTCTTTTCATGGTCATGTTGTACCATATATATATATATATGCTTTAAACTTTTTAATAATTAAAAAAGGAATGTCCCACGCTCAGACGCTGAAGTCTTTGTGGGCATTTTTTCCAATCCACGTTATAGCTTCATTTTAAGATGTGTTTTTCTAGAGTGTATTTTGGAATTATATTTCTATGTACATAATATATGCATGGAAAAATAAAATAATAATAAAAATCATATAAAAATAAAAGAGTTTAAATTAATATAATTTAAGTGAAGTAAAAACAATTGTATGAATTTAAGTAACGTTTGACTGTAACTCATGATCAAAAATAAACGGAAATTCGAGAAAAAAATTCAAAATTTTAATATTTAATAAATTTCTCAATGCTCTTAAAAATACTAGCCATTTGCGTCGATACATTGATGCCAACGCTCAATCTAATTGTCCATGCACTTTTCATAGGCCTGCAAATGTATGGCTTTTAGCTCTCTCAGCGAACTCCCTTTTATGGCAAATTATACTCTAAATGCATTGAATCCACTTTAAAGCAATTAATTTTTCACTGTAATTTAATCAATCTTTGGGAATATTTCGAAACGCAGGAGTTGTCTGTCTCCTTAGAAATTTATGTTGCAAATCATTCCAAATTTCGACTCTCGGCGCATTGTAGCGTTTTAAAATAATTATAATAATATGTTTATTTATTTGTCATTTAGGAGAAATACTTTTGCGCTGGACGCAGGTTTTTGGAAAATATAAGGCGGGACGTAGAACATAAAATACCTAGCATCAGCGACCCGCTAGTTTGTATCATGGGCCTTAAGGCCGTAGTCTAGTAAAACGCGCGCAAAATTATACGATTTTGCTGTTTTAAAACGAATTTTTTTTTTAATCGCGCAAAAACAAAAAAACCTAAATTAGATAAAAACAATAATTTTTTAATCTATTTCTGTTAAAAAATATACTTAAAAGTTTTATGTAACTAAAATATAATTACTTTTAAACCGGCTGATTACGCCATTTCAAATTTTGACTTAACTTAGGTATCTGGGCTTTCTGTGTGTGAGTGTTGAACTAAAATTTGTTATAATAATTTGAAGAAAAAAAATTTAACATGAAAGTGGCAGCAGCAAAATCTTAATACTTTGTTTTTGAAAAGAAATACAAGCATTAATCACATACATTTTTGTGACATTTTCCTTTATTTCTACGTAAACTTATGCCTTTGGTATAAGGTTTCAACTAAAATATGTTCATTGAAATATTTTAGTTAAAACCTTTTTTTAAAATTATATATATTTTTTTTAAAGGGGATGATTCTGGCTGTTGTATTTAATTTATAACAACATCTTACTAACGTTTTTATGACCTTCATACCTGCCCTTACCGCTACCAATAAGTCTTTATTTAAATCCCAGATACCTAAGTTAAGTCTAAATTTTAAATGGCATGATCTGCCGGTTTGAAAGAAATAATTTTTTAGTTACATAAAACCTTAAAGTATATTTTTAATCGTTTTTTTTAATATTGCGCGTTTAAAAAAAAAGTTCGTTTTAAAAAAGCAAAATCGTATAATTTCCTAATTTAGCGCGCGTTTTACCAAACTACAGTCTTAATTGATATCATAAAATAATGTTACATAAAATTAAAATTAACTTTTAAATTCGGTTACTGTTTTATCACAATTATGTATGTGCAAAATTAACTTTAATAAAAAAGAAAAATATCATGATCATTCCCTTTCCGAGCCTAACGGTGCTTAGGGCACTAAATTGGGATACCAATCGCAGCGTATCTTGATCATTTTTGTTACGTGAAGGTAAGATGATCAGTCTTTCGCTTTAGGTACCAGTCCAGGGACTAAGAAATATTCTAGTGTAGTAACACCATTTCAAATAAATATTTCAAATCAACCATGTCGGGAATTGAACCCGAGACCTTTTGTATAGTAGGCTTATGCGTTGACCATTACGCCACGAGGCCGATATCAAAGAGGTTAAAAAAACTAAGAGTTGTCTATCAGTTTCCGAAATAACAAAATCGACATTTTTCATAACTTTTGCGAATAATCTCTCAAAAATAAATTTTAGTTAATAAGTACCCATTGTAGAACTAATTATTTATTGTATTTTATATTTTTTTTAAAAGTTAGAAATTGGTTATCAATAAACATGTAAATTGTATATGGAAATAATATGTACCTACCTATAATGCGCGGTCCGTTCATAGAACGCATGGAACCATTGGTTCCCCTACATTTTGGCAAATAATATTTATAAAATAGCATATTTAATAAATTAATTATTCGTCATAATACCTAACATTAAGATTACTATAAACAAATGATGTAATAATAATTTGATTAATAATAATCGCAATAAATTGTAAAGAAATTTTACTATCGCCTTAAAAAAATATGTTAAAAAGCAACGTAGCCTCCGCCTACCTCAGCTACCAGCGCTGTCAAGCGCGTACTGATCGGCAAGTACTTGCTACTGGCTAGCTGGGTATCGATTTAAAGAATGATCGCGGTGGAAGCAAATTCTAAATTTCGTTCCAGCGCCGTACTGAACGCGCAGTCTGGGTGCAGGCGCAGGCTTAAATTCTCACTAGGCAATGGAAGCAATCGAAGCATAACAATACATTATTTTCCATGTGATCCGAACGCAATACCGCGCCGCGCCGCGCCGCACAGCACAGAGATGCGATTTTGGTATTTTGGCACTGGACATAATAGTTTAATAATTATTTTGTGGTAGAGTAGGAATACAAAATTAAATCAAGAATTTAATTCAAACATTACATCAATATAATGTTGATTTGTTATAAGACAGAAGTTTATAATCTACTACATATATTGATTTTTCGGGTTCAAATAATGACCAATCAATTTTCGTTGAAAAGCCATGTTTTTTAACAAGATAATATTTATTTTGGTTTTACTGCATTTTAGTCAAATAAAATATAATTCCACAAAATACTTCGCAGTTTTTTATTATAGTATTATAGTGAAGTTGGTTGATTTGTTATTACAATTTATTAGTAGATATGTAAAATTATTTTTTTTATTTCTAATCATATGTATAAAGTATTTAGTTTGTCTTTAATTTTTTAAGGGCAGTGTATATTATTATGTACCAATTACTTATACATTAATTGCTTCCCTAATCAAAAACCCCACCGCACGCCCCTGTTACCTATGCTTTATTAAATTAATTTTGTAGTATATTTATCAAATTCAAGAATAATATGCAAGAAAAGCGATTTGCCAATGAATGTTGATATATAGAAAGTGATGGTTTTTGAAAGAGGGATGAAAATATAACTAAATGTGAGATCAGTGTGAACGGAGATATTCTAAATCAGGTAGAAGAATTTGTGTATCTGGGAAAGTGTGTTTACTAGGGATGAAAAGGCTGAGAAAGATATTGAAAGGAGGGTGAGTGCCGGGAACAGGGTGAACGGTGCACTGAAATCTACTTTGGCAAACAAATGTTTATCGCAGAAGGCAAAACTAGCAGTTCACAATGGAGTTCTAGTGCCAACTCTAATAATGTATGGGAGTGAAGTATGGAATTGGAAAAATAATGATGAAAGTAGGTTAAGTGCTGTCAAAATGCGATCCCTCGGGCGAATGTATGGTTAAACGTTGTATGAGGTTAAAGGTCCACACATATCGAGATCCGTACATTATGTAAGGCTGAGATAGGTATTATCGACAGAATCAAGAAAGGAGTGCTGCGTTGGTTTGGACATGTAGAGCGAATGGACGGCTAAAAGGATCTACGATGCGAATGTTGACGGATGCAGAAAACGAAGAAGACCGAGAAAGACAGGGCACAATCAAGTCCAGCAAATACTTGAAGATGCACATTTCAAGAGTAGGAATAATTGGCTTGCGTGCATAAGAAGATGTATGAATGTAGAGAAAACAAGGTATGTATGCAAAGACAGAGTGATATAGCGTTCTATCCTATCTGCCTACCCCTACGGGGAAACGGCGCTATAATTTGTTTGTTTTATCAAATTAAATCATTTAAAAAACTTGTTTTTGTCTAAAAACATTTTAAAAGTATTTATGTTGTATTCGATGAATTGCATAGTATTCCTATCAAATATTAAAAAGCTATTTATTGTCAAAGAACTTGTAAATCGTTTTTAGTGAACTTTATCCACTGAATTTTATAGCATATTTATAAAATCTAAAATAAAGATATATTTATCATAGAACTTTCAAATTGTATAAAATATATTTTATGTACTGAAGTTTATAGCATATTTATCAAATCTAAAATAAAAATATGTTTGTGATAAAACTTTCAAATTGTATAAAATATATTTAATGTACTGAATTTAATGGTATATGTATTAATGATTTTTTATTAAATGGTGTTATTTGTCAAAGGGCATGTAAAATGTATGTAGTATATTTTGTTTACTTGATTTTATTACATTTGATATTGCATTCTTTGACTAAAAGCATGTAAATTGAAAAAATATATTTTGTGCTGAATTCTGTTGTACCTACATATTATACGTAACATTATCTTCAAAGTAAAAAAACTAATACCTAAATTTAAAGAACAAATAAATAAAATATCTTAAAGTAAAATAAAAAAGCACTTCGTCATAAACCTTGTAAAGTGTATTCCTCGGCACGGGATTTCCCAGAGAAAAATACATTTTAACCTTAATCAATGAAATACTTAATAAATAAATAAATATTGTGTAAGAATTTATTTTTTTTTAATCAGTAAACGTTATTTTATCTATTTTGTGTAATTCTATAATTAAAGATATTTAAGCATGTGAAATTGTATCGACGAATACATTTACATTGTATGTTTTCTAGTATGCATATTTGTTGAATTGCCTTATAAAATTAAATAAAACAGTTGAGGCACGCAGGGCGCGACGTCGTGGTTGGGACCCGAGGGGCCGAATTCACTACCATGCAACTTGCTTTAACGCTATTGAGTGTGAAAATAAATAGCTATCTCGAACATGACTATTTTATTAGTATTTAAGTTTTGCATATTTTTCCATTTTCATTAATTTATTATTCCGACACGCGACATCATAAAAAATATTTTACTGGCAAATATATAAATTTAGTGCATAGTTTTAACTAAAGACTTGCTCGCTTTTTAACCAAATGTCTTTACGCCCTGTCCGTGACGTCACAGTCGATAAAATAGCGATTTTGTTTCCGTTTCTTACTACAAGCCATTTTATGATCATATTATTATAAGTTATATAACAAATGCCGTGGTGTTTATAAAATTTTATTCATTTCATGCGAGTTTTAATGAATATATACATAATACGTTTTCTCACTGAGTACAACCCGTACGCATAGATTTAAGAATAGTCCAGAAATTGCATACGCACATCAAACAGAAGGAAACTCAACTACTCATAAATGAGTAGGTTTACGTTTTGCCCCATTAGTTTCTTTGTAGACGTCGCTCAATACGCAACTCCTGATTTGAATTCAACTATACCGTGTTGTGTCCTTTTAAAGTGTCGAAATACAGCTAGGATCTTAAAGAAACAGGATGGCATCACATTTCATGTGTTATTGTGGTATGTGGTATTAACAAACGAATGTTTAAGTAGCAAATGAATTACTTAAAAATTGAATTATTTTTCCATCTGTCAAGATTGTCGAAGAAACAAAATGGAGATTTCGTTAGTGTTGCCAGGGTAATTTTTTTTTTACCCTACTTTGCTCATTTAATAAAAGAACTAATGAAAATTAGATCTCGGATTAAACAACGCTGTGGGGGACATTTGAACGACATTATCTTTAAAACATCAAATATTATTTAGCATGTTATAAAAATATCCGTTTTGTGTCAAATAAAATTTGTTTTATATTTTAAGTTCAAGCCTCATAAATTCAATTACTCTTATTAAGTTACCCTTTATTTATCTAATCTTTCTAGTTCCTGTATATTGGAAAGTGAAACAGTATATGCTGACGCTGTCTAAGGTAATTATCCGGAACATAAAAGCTAATGCTCCGCATAATTTCAGGGTTGTCAATAATACCGCGCAACAATCGAAAGAAGTGCGTAGTTAAATACACATTCCTTCTGGTCTTCAAACTGCTGTAACCGAGCATACCCTGGAGGAGCTCAAGCCATGGATAATATCCACACTCCCTCATGTAGAAAAACCGAAGAAATTTCTTTTGAACCCTCTCCACCATAAGTGAGTACTTCAACTCACACGGTCCCCAAATCATCGAGCCACTCTCGAGTCTACTTCGCACCAATGAGTTATAAAGAATTCTCACTACTCGTGTATTACCAAAAACCCTGGCAGTACGCAAGACGAATCCTAACATCTTCAACGAACTACTACAAACGGTCTTCCTATGTACACACATTGTGCCAGGCAGCAACTGTTTTCTAAAGCTATAAAAAATGGATAGTGGAGCCAGGTAGAAGTAAAATGGATTGTCTCATTCGCCCAAACCAATATTGAATCAACCGCTCCACAAGTGTATAGCTTATGTTAGGTTTTTGTTACTTTCATTGTGCGTTTTGTAATATAAATAATATAGATGTACATGTATATCTAGTTTTTAAAACTGTGAATATTTTGTTAACTATCTCTGTTTATTAAGTTAGTCTTCTTTGTTTATTCTCTAATGTAAAAACATTTCAAAAAAATATATTGTTAAGTGTCCTCAGCACGGGTAACCCCAGTAAGGTCACATTTTTTTATTATTAACTATAGTTTGTAAGAGAAAAATATGAATAAATAAATAAATAACATAAAAAACATATTTCTACCACTTTTAAACATACTCGTACTTATAATATTATGTCTGCTAGCGACCTTTCCGTGTTAAGGATATGGTATGATTTGAATTATCTTGTGTTATTTTAATATTTAGCGATTACGATTTAGCGTGACAAGAAAGTTTTGCGGCAGTTTTAAGTTACCCCAGCGCAGTTAATAAATTTTAACCGTAAATAGTTTTACTTACCGGTAAACTTAGAGGTTATGTCTTACGTTTATTGTTTTTTTAGTATTCGACGATCGCACGATTTAATCCAGTCTTTGAAACTTTAGTTATGCAAAATTTTGTTTGAAATTTCAGTTTTATTGCACGTGGATACTATATTTATTTTACATTTTGTACCTATATTCATATTTGTATATTTTTCTATCGCCAAAAAATGACAACCAATGAAATAGGATACGTTATTTATTTCATTTTAGTTTCTAAACTTATGCGAAAATACATAGCGCATAAAACCGAATAAGCGCATAAAACAGAAGGCGATAAAACTACTCTTAAAGGAGTAGTTTTACGTTTTGACCCATCAGTTTCTTTGTTGACGTCGCTCAGTACGCAACTCCCTATTTGAATTCAACTATGCCGTGTTGTGTCCTTTTAAAGTGTAGAAATACTGCTGGAATGTTAAAAAAACAAGATGGGGTCACATTTTACGTGTAAGTAGCAAATGCATTATTTAAAAATTGAATTATTTTTCTATCTGTCAGATTGTCAAAGAAAACAAAATTGAGATTTTGTTAGTGTTGCTTGGGTAGTCAATTTTTTTACGCTTTACTCATTTCATGAGAGAACTAATGAAAATTGGACCTCTCGGATTAAAAAACGCCGTGGTGGACATTTGACCGACATTATATTCAAAACATAAAATATTATTTTATTTTTGTTACATAAAGGTAAGATTATCAGGCTTCAGGTACCAGTCCAGGGGCTATGAAATATTATGATGTGAAAACACCATTTGAAATAAATACTCGGTATTTTTTCATCTTCAGAGATCATGATGGACAAAATATTTTATACAATTATTTATTCTAATTTATTACCAACGATAACCTCCGTGGAAAACGCAAATGTTAACAATTATTCTTTTCTAACTTGAATTTCTTATTTATTTATTTTTTTGTCACATTTAATGTTAACGAAAAGGCGGACTGTAAATGAAAATCGAATTTCATTCAGTTTTGTAAATTGGGAAATATTTGAGAAAGGATAGGAATGTGGAATGGAACCTACCTTTATTATGGTCTGAATGTTCTTCACTTTCTGGCACTGGATGACAAAATGAACTATAAAATGAGACAATGTTTTCCACGTCGCGCGACGATTCCAACCATATCTTTTGCATAATTTATGAAAACTTAATTGGTCTTTTTATGTTAAAAAATTTTTGTTTTTAATACTTATTATGTATGACTGTATGTTTTCTGAATAAAATAAAATAAATAAATAAAAATACAAAACTATGTAATATACCTATTTTTATTATTTTTTTCTTATGTATTGAGGTTTATTTGAAGATTACAAAAAAATCGTGGTAATAGCAATAGTACATGCTGAGATATTAATTAATTACGGGCGGGGAAAGAGAAAAAGGGTGTTTCTTCTTTTGGCGGAAAGCTAGGTAGTACTGTAGAAACGTGTATTATTTTAATTTTTTTTTAAATAAATATTTGCGTTATTATGAATTACTAAAATATTTCATTTTGAAGGCCATTTCCAACGAGTCGTAAAAAACTCACTATTAAAAAATGGGAATTATGTTGTGGTAGAAGTGGGATTCGAATCACGGACCTTAGACACTAGCCACGGGACCACACTCGATTTTATAGTGAGTGGGAGATGATTCCACAGTCGAATCGTATGGATACTATGAGTTAAAACAAAGATCGAAGAATATGTACATTTTTTTATTTTAATTATTATTTCATAGTAACCAAAAAAATACGATGATATTAGTACTATTATTTTTTATGTGTGACGTCGGGTAAATTTTCTACAAAGGTTTAAACTATGCATATTTTGAATTACCTGAAAACGAGACGTTTCGCGCCTTATTCGACAAACGGCACGTATAACGTTACCGCGCCATGCTGGTACGTAACGTTTGTTAGAAGCGCACTCAGAGGGCATTACGTGAGACGCCGACTGCGAGCCGTTTTGTTTGTGCTCGTTTTTAAACCCGATAATTATGAATGAAAACATGTTTTTTTACACTTTTAACATAATATAGTTGTCGAGAATACGAACGAATTAGTTTTTAACCTAACCTAACCGAAAATTGTTTTTCATACCAGCAAACTTAGCGGTTAAGTTTTACGTTGATTGTTTTTTTTAGTATGCGACAGTCTCACGATTTGATAGTTTTTGAAACTTTAACAGGTAAGTTTAAAAGTTTTGTATGTGAATTCTGTTTGTCGCATGCGGATAAGAATGCTATTATGAAACCGCCCACCAATTCCCAAAACTGTTTTTAAAGACTGTCTTTCTTTAATTTCGCATATTTAGCATCAATGTTTGTTTTGTACATAATATGTTACAAATCGTTGGTGCTCCGGCAATACTGCCCTGTAGAGAGCCTAAACCGACGCAACTTACATTTTTTAAAAAAAGTTATTTATTTATTTATCAGTGTTTTTTATATATTTTTTCAATTAACACTCTGAGTACCGGCCGAATACACATAGAATTTACCCTGTGCCCGGCCCATTTTTGTGAAATTTCATGCTTTGTAAAGGGTTTCTTAAAAGTGTCATAATTTTGAAAATACTGGGTTAAATCAATTCAAACTTCTTATATTTATTAGAGACAATAAAAATATCATTTTTGTATGAAAGTTTTGCCAACATTGGCCATTATGGAGAGCCACATTGCGCATTGCAATGTTCGCACATATACACGGTCTCACTCCTTTTTTTGTGCTTTGTATCCCGGAGCCGTGTTAACACGTGATTATGATAACCATGCGTTGTGTCCCGGTCCCGTGTTTTCACGTGGCTTACCAGCAGCAAAAAAGTACTAATTAAAGTCACTAGATGTCAATAAAATGCACTTTTTTAGACAGCTGGTAAACCACGTGAAAACACGGGACCGGGACACAACGTATGGTTATATAATCACGTGTTTACACGGCTCCGGGATACAAAGTGTTAATAAACTTCATAAATGGTACATGTTTTTTTAAAATTCTATACAAATCTACTTTTATACATCTAGTAAATGTTATCACTGTAACTCTCCAAAAAAAGAGATTGACTCTTGTACTTAGAAAGTGACAATATTGTTATAGTTGTTTATTTATTAGAGTTTATATATTTTTGAATATACGAGTAAAAAATATTCTCAAATCTCACATCTTCGAGATTTGCACTGGTTAAAAAGCCCAGAGATAATAAAATACAAGCTTTGCTGGACAGTATTCAAACCCCTTCATGAAATGACTCCAAGATACCTATCAGACCATTGTCTTAGGGAAAATACATGTCAGAAAATCTACTCTTAGGTCCGCATTTGATTTAGGCAGAGGAAAACTTGTCAAAATCCGGCGCTCCCCAAACACTAGATTCGGAGATCGTGCTTTTGCCGTTGCCGGCCCCTCTGCCTGGAACCAATTGCCTTCAAACTTACGAATCGTCGACAGTCCCAGTCAGTTCAGATCCCAACCAAAATCTCACTTCTTTAGTTTATCATACCCTCAATTTTAAATCAGTAAATATAATGTGTCACTTTAGCTTAGTTAGAATGTAAGTTTAAATGTACAATTTATTAAAAAAGCGCCCTTGAGGTGATTTTTCACAAAAATGGCGACATATAAATCAGCTGATTAAAAATATTATTATTAAGAATAGTGAATTAAATACAAGAGTGCGACGTATGCCCAAATTATTGCCAATGGAAAAAAGATTTTTGTAGTAATGATAGTTTTCATTTGTAATAATATAATAAAATATAGTATACGTCATTTAAAAAAAAAAAGTAAATGTTATTGTAGGTTAAGTATGAAACAATCGAAGCAATATATAAGAACCTGCTGACGAATTGTATGCTTACAATTCAGCAAGACTTTTATAATTTTAAGATTATTGTGTAAATATTTTTGAAAAATAAATGAAAACCAAAAAAAACAGTTGTATTTCAACAAAATATAAATATATATTTTTTTTAAACGAAATTGCGTATTTTTCATTTTTGGCTTCAATAAAATAAAAATATGTAAAAAAAATCCATCATCAAAAAGTACACTGTTAAACTTTTTATTTTGCATTGCAGCATGCTTTTTTTTGTTTCTACATGTATACAAGAAAAAAGCGTTGTTTTTTTTTAAAATTAATACTTACTATGTTTGTACTTACCTGTATAATTTTTGTAAATGCCCCTTGGGCGTATTGTAAAATTAAATAAATGTTTTTTTTTAAATGTTTGCGGAAAAATTTGAGCATTTACAGCGAAGTTTCTCCAAAATATATAAAAAAAATGGTTTTAGTAAAAATTAACTATATTAGAACCCCGTTTATCCGAACTCCGTTCATCCGGATTGCCAAATATCCGGATCATTATAAAAAAATAAATCCTCATAAGTGAGTTTCTTCGTCAAAGTAATTAACTTTGCTGGACATGTTTAAGTATTTTTTTATGTGATTCCAATTCACTGTATTACTTCAAAAGCTATAAATAAGTGATCTTAGTGAATTTCGCGTTTTCATTCAAAAAATTGCCTTGATTTAATGGTTAATCTAACTATCCGGATTTCTGCATATCCGAATAACGTCTGGCACTCATTGAACCGGATAATTTGATTTTTACTATACTTTGAAATGTCACAATTATAGCCTTGCTATGTTGTTGCAACCGGCAACAGATTTCCAGTTTCTAGGGTAGCCATGTTTTTTGACGTTAAGCGAATACAAATAATTCGTTTTTAGGATTGTATAGGACTCTACTTTGAAATGTCAGAAAAACTAATCGACTTGAACTAGCGTCGCGTGTAATATAATTTCGAAGTTTCTGTAGGGATTTAAAAAATTACAAAACTTTTAAAAATCATAGCGATATACGATACATATTTTTTTTTAGCTTTGATAGTCTTTATTAACAAAAAAAAATATTTAACAAAAAACACTGAACTTCATTTCTGTCCCTTTCACTGTGAGTTTGGCGCTTGTAAGAAGTGTTTAGTCGACCTTTGTTACCGTCTGGAAAAATGGACGTGAGTAAGAGTTTGTTATTTTTTTACAGAGTGATCGCGACGAAAGCAAATGGCGGGACACGATAGAGAAGTACCTCTCCCGACACGAGGGGGCGCTGTCCGGCGGGGGAGGAGCCTCTACTAACCCCGTACAGGGCCGTGTCTGGTCCCTTCCGGGGTGCGTCCTGTTCGCCGTGTCACTCATCACAACTCTGGGTAAATATCTAATTTCTTAGTTTTACACAAAACCTAATCAATGCTTTCCAGGGCCTAGGGCATTCTGAATCTTTTCTAGGTAGAAATATGAGGTCATAGAGAGTAGTTAATTTGTGAATTTTCACTTTTTCCGTGCGACTACACTTTACTTAATATATGGCCACACTGATGAACGTCAAATAAATACAAACATGATGATTCTTTGTATTAAATCATTTTTTTATATTTTTTTATTTATTTACAATTTTAAAAAACCCATTAGGGTTACATTAGAAATTTAATATTGTCTAGTCATTTTATGTCTCGTCTAGTCTAGTTAGTTCAGTCATCATGTGCTTTTTCAGATTGATTTTAAATTTGTCTCCAGTAAAAGTTTTCAATTAGTAAGGTAAGTCGTTGTAGTGTTTAATACCCGTATGCAGAGACAAAACTTAAGATGAGGAAAGTACATTCTAATTTCAAATTCAGAGAATAACCCGAAGGTGAAGACAATAGAATGTACTCTCCTCACCTTAAGGTTTGTCTCTGCATACGGGTGTAAGTCCATGATGTAGTATTTTTGACTGTCCTGTGTTTGTCTTTGCTTTTTCAATATGATAGTGTTGTTGTTGTCTGGTGTTATATTTGTGTATGTCAGCATTTTTGACTAATATTATGTCGTCGTCTTGTATGTTTCCCAGTGTTAATTTGTGCCCAATTTCTAAGGTCTCAATTTTAGTCAAGTAGTTTATGTCAAACTGGTGTGTTTTTTTGTACAGTTCAGTCGTAGAGGTCAGGTAGGGTAGGTTGTATGTTAGTTTGAGAATTGTATTTTGTTGTCTTTGTTTTCTTGTTATGTCTGTCTTGTTACCAGTTCCCCAGAAGGCGATCATGTAACTCAATTTACTTTTGACATAGGCTTCGTACATCATATTTTTTTCCTTTCTTGGTATAAAATCTTTAATTTTGTATTATTATTTTTTCTTTTTTTCATATTTTGTTTATGCATCAATAACCACAAAGTAAGTGCTTCAAATATAACATTTATACGATGAATTTCATTTCAAACATTATTGCTACTTTTATTGCTACTTTTACCCAAAGCACTTAATAAGATCGAATAAACCAAACCGTATTTGTTTTTTTCCCGCTTTTCAAACAGTTTTGTAATGTCTTACTATGAAATAAATAATATAAACACATTAAAATATCTTTACACATCTCTAGTTAGAAGCCAACTAGATTATAATTCTCCAATATGGTCACCTTATCAAATCACTTTCTCAGATTCTATTGAGAGAATTCAGAATAAATTTCTTAGATATATTAATTTTAATATGGGTTTTTCTACTAATCAATTAAATTATAACAAAATTTTAGACTCTTTTAAATTAACTAAATTGCAAGAACGAAGAACGTCGACCGATCTTACGACTTTATATAAAATAATAAAACCAATGTTTGATACCCCTGATCAACTGAAATTGATTTCATTCTATGCACCACCTAGATTAAGCAGAACATCTGCAATATTTTATTGTCAAAATTCTCGAACGGTAGCTCAATATAACTCACCTATTGTTAGATTACAGAATACCGGGAATGAATATGCATCACATTTTGATATATTTAGTTTATCTCTGCCTAGCTTAAAAAATAAAGTGACCAACATATTTTGATCAAAAAGAGCAAATCATCTTCAGAAGATTGGGTTGGAATAGTTATAATTTGATTGATTAATGTATTTTGTTATTGTATAATTTCTTTAAAATATATATGTATTTCAAGTTATTAATAATGTGTACAGTACGAGTATATTAATATTTCATACTCGATTTTTTTTTTAATATTTTTATTTTTAAGCACTCTATAAAGAGTGGTATAAACCACATATATGTAAATGGCAGAAATGCCGTATATAAATAAATAAATACATGGCAATTTTATGTATCTGTAAAACAATACATATATTTATGTGTATGTATACATTATTATTATTAATAATAAAAATAATACACTAGCAGCTATTAAGCTGATGCGTGTATATCAAGTGCATGGTTATTAAACATTATAAATTGATGTGTGCATCTAGTTAACATTCACTGAACTAGCACCAATCACTTTCTCGGGAAGGCCATTCCATTTCTCCACAACCCGGTTTGTCGGGAAGTTCTTCCTGGGGTTGGATGAGAAGGAGGTAGTGTTTAGTTTCAATGAATGACCTCGGAGATGGCGGTTTTCATTCACAGTGAACATTGATTTCAACTTAAGTACATTATATTGCTCAGTTAAGATTTTGAACGTTTCAGGGCCGGTTTTATAAACATCCGTTCGTTAACTTTATAATATTTTTAACTAAAATTTGGTATACCGGCCGATTATTGCGTTTTATAAACGTTCGTAGCGTTACGAGCCGTTAAATCTATGGTTAAATGGTTACTGGTCGATTTTGGTCGGTTAAATGCATTACGATCCGTTACCTTCAGCGCCGCTGCCGTACATATTTGACATGACAGTTGTTTTATCACATTGTTATTTGATCAAATCTCTGCCCAATTAACATGCAGATAATCAATTTTTTTAAATTTTAAACATGGTTTATTGATGTATACTAAAATAAAAGATAATAGTTAAAACTATCCATCGTACCTGCTCGCTTTTAATAATTTTAATTTTAATTCACAGTACTCTCAATTCATTGTTCTTTTTTGTGTAAAAACTTCGTTCAAAATTGTCGAGTATTTGCATTTGATGTATTTTTTCATTCAATGCGAATGCGCACCGTTCGCATTTGACAGAAAGAGCTCAGATAAAAAGTTTTTCCATAGAAAATTGACAAAAAAATTTGAATTTCTATGAAAATGCTTACCGGCAACCGTCCGTTAACAAAAATGGTTTATAGAACACAAAACCGTCGGTTATCGTAACGAACGACCAACGGTTCGTTACACTTACGGAAGTTTGATTAGATGTTTATAAAACCGGCCCTCAATCAAGTCACCACGCTGCCTCCGCTCTTCCAGTGAACTTAACCCGAGCTCCCTTAAGCGGTCCTCGTATGATTTATTTCTTAGAGAAACTATCATTTTAGTTGCTCTTCTCTTGACTTTCTCCAACAATAGATATATATATCCAACAATATATATAAATAAATGTCTTTACGCATTTATGTATATGTCTATGTGTATTTATGCATATGCATGCCGTGTGTATTTATGTACGTGAATATATTAAATATCTTTCTGTATACCCCTTATACCTATGAGGGTGCATTTCCTTATTTTTACTTATTATTGTTTCTTTTAGTTTTTCTTATTTTATTCTTACTTTTAATCTTATGTATATACTTATCATACACTGCTGCAATTGATTATTATTATTATTATTATTATTATTATTATTATTATTATTATTATTATTATTATGGATAACTTATATAGCGCCATTTTCGTAACAAAATACCTCAACGGCGCTTTACATAGTGATTATTTTGTAATTTAATTAAAATAATTTATTTTGTTGTCACATGCTACGAATTTATTCAAATGATTTAGAGAACAAGTGGGTTTTAAGTTTTTTCCGAAACATCACTTCACTTTCACAGCCTCGCACCTCTGCTGGGAGAGCATTCCATGCCATAGGGCCTGCGACCGCAAATGCGCGTTCACTAAATTTATTGCGCTGTTTGCGTAGAGGTAAAATAACTTTTCCTCTCGCCGTAGACGTAGCTGATCTAGGCGTTAGACGCCTGTCAGCTAGTTCATCTGGAATGCATAGTTCCCTTAGATATTCCGGAGCAGTGTTGTGCAGTGACTTATACATAAGCCAACAGAATTTGTATTCGACCCTCTGTGGAAAACGTAGCCAGTGTAGTTCCCGAAGTAGTGGAGTGATATGACTGAACTTAGAGATTCCGAAAATTAGTCTCGCTGCGGCATTCAATACAGATTGTAGGCGAGTCATTTTGTTCATTGATAGACCTGCATAGATACCATTACAATAATCAACTCTAAACACAACAAACGCATTTATTAATTGACGGGCGGCATCAACCGGCAAATTTTTGCGTATGCATTTAATTTGTCTCAGCTGGTAGAAGCATGAACTTATCGTTCTACTAATTTGAGCGTCAAGAGAAAGGTCAGAATTGAGTAAAACTCCGAGTAGTTAAACGGTGGGTAAAGCGGTACTCCCTACATTGGGTAGGGCCGTATCCTGGATCAAATTCTGTCGTCTGGCTAAAGCGACCCATAGTTGTTCAGTTTTTGATGGGTTTAATGTTAGTCTGTTTTACCAACAAATGTAAAAGCCCGTACGGCGTATAAATAAATTTACAATAACGTTTTATCATCAGTGTGATCATATATGAAGCAAAGTGTAGTTGCATGTAAAAAAAAAAACAACTAATGAACCACTCTGTACCCCCGCGAGAAGATTCATAGTAGCACCTTTCGTATCCTCCCTGATACAATTTTATTGACACCTACCCATGACAAAAGAACGAATAATATTTATATTTGGCATAATATTTATTTATTTCTTCAATTTTTTACCCCAAAAACCATATCTGAATTACAATTTGAATGACGTTTTTTGAATTATTTTCTAAACTTTTTTTTCTTACATTACATAGTATACAAACAGAACATAAAACAAAATAAATAATAATAAATTTTAAAAACCCCACAGGGATATCCTGTGCGTGGGTGTATATGATTTTATCAGTTTTTCGTTACAGCAGGTACAAAATAAAAATACACCGTATGAATATTTTAATACAAGAAACAAAAAATAAGCCTAAAAGAACAAATGAAAAATCAATGATTCCCAAAAAACAGTATCCCTAATAAAAAGTTGTAATTTGTTTATAAAGACTATTTGTCCCGACTTAACACGGAATTTTCTAACAAGTCGGGACATAAAAAAAATATAATGAGGAACTTCAGCCCTACGGGAAATTGGATACAAAAAATGTTTTCTTACGCGGGGTAAAAATTAGAGCATTAAATTGTACTGCAAAGTTTCTTGAAAATGTACAGAAAGAATAATAAAAAATATTTTGATAAAAACGCACTACTTTAAATGACGTCACTGGTTCATGTGAATCAACCTATGATCTGAGAGCTATGGAAGATTTCCGGTCTGCTTGTCGCTTCTGGACCAATAGGAAGAACTGAATGAGAATAAGCGGAAATGAACCTCTGACGTCACACGCGGAGTTATTTCAGAAATACAAAACTTTAAAAAATCGTAGCACCGAAAATACGATATGTAAAAAAAAAAAAAAAAAAATTGACTTAGTTTAACAGTCTATTAACAAATAAAAAATTTGAAAAAAACCACTGAACTTCCTCATTCTCTATGTGCTCTATGATAAAATTGTGTATTTTGTGAATTAAATAAATAAATAAAAACTATCTCAATATTTTAATGATTCTATTATTTTTTATACTTGATTATGTATGTGACTAATTTGTATAATTTATATTTTAATATTTTTAATGTTATCGTCTTTGAAATGTTATTATTTATGATTATGAATTGTTATTCCACGAGTATTGCATCACAGGTTTTTATAATTTTATTCATTTTACTACGTATTTTTTGTTTTTCTTAATTATTATGGCTTAACAAGGGAACAGCCTAAAAAGCCTTAATAAGTTCACCAATTTATTATATAAATAAAAGACGAGTGATACTTTAATCCACAAATTTGGAATATCCAGTGACCGGTTTCATCGCTTTCGCGACATCTTCGAGACTGGTATCTTTATTAAGGAGTTCAATGTATTTATACAAAACAGAGGTAAGGATAGATAATTCAAAGTTTTATGAAAGTAAATTCAATAAAGTTATTTTTATCTTAAGGATCATTATCAATTTTTTTTCGGGTTAACTAATGAGTTGATATAATGCTATTTTAATGAGTTTAAGTATTTTATTTTATTTTTAGTGTCCCATCCTTCGTAAATTTATTAACATATGTAAACGAGTGTAATTTTGATTGAAAATGACACTTTTTTATTTTAATTAAGGGTAAGGTATTTTCCTCAACTTTGCTATTTACAATGCATGACATAGATCAGTCCTGAACTTGGGTATTTTTTGACAATTATAAGGCTTCGGAAAAGCAGCTTAGCTTTGGAAATATTGGAAAACAATAATAACGGCTCAAACAAAACGTGAATACATTATCTATTTAAGTATCCAAATAATGTTATTGTACCTAGTTTGAGGTATTGGACTGTATTTTGGTGGCATTTGTAGTGTTTAGCATTATATCATTTTCGATACCATTAAGAGATACCTTTGAAAATATCTTGCGCGCGGTAAAAATTAGAGCATTAAATTGTACTGCAAGGTTTCTTGAAAACGTACGAAAAAAATAATAAAAAATATTTTAATAAAAACGCACTACTTTGAACAACGTCACTGGTTCATATGAACCAACCAATGATATGAGAGCTTTGAAGGATATCCGGTTTGCTTACCGTAAACGAACCAATCGGGAGAACTGACAAAGAAGAACCTCCAACGGCACACGCGGAGTTATTTCAGAAATACAAAACTTTAAAAAATCATAGCGCTGATAATACGATATATAAAAAAATATAAAAAATTGGCCTAGTTTAATAGTCTATTAACATTTTTATTTTAAAAACACTGAAATTCCTCATTATAATTGTTCTTATGATTTGAAGATAATTAATTGAACAGGAAAGTTAAAAAAAAAATTGGTTTGTCAAAATAAATGCAAACATTTTCTTAGAGTATGCCTTCAATAATCATTAAAAATCAAATTAATTCAAACCCTTTTACTATGGAATTGTATTTTCTTACTTTTTTTAGGATAAATATTTTGATTATAAATATTAATTTTCTACATAACATTTTGAGCAAAAATTTTAAAGACACATATATTATATTGGTCATTCAAAGCCATTAAAAATTGACAAAAAACATACTGTATTAATTAAATATACTTTTTTTTAAAAAAGGCAAAATCATCATTCTGTATCAAAATATATATTTTTTAAATTTTATTTACTTTATTATACTTTTTTTCTTCATTGTATTTTGGTGTATTATGATTATTTCATCTCTTGTAAAATACATGAAGTTTTAGTGATAAATAGACTATCAATATTATTCCATACATCATCCTAAAAAAATATCTATATTCTAATCGAGTGTTTTTATTCCAGGATTCGGTGCTCCTGTTCCAAGAACTCCAGAGGGTCGAGCTGTAGCCGTTGTGTTTGCAGCCGTCGGCATTCCCCTCCATCTTCTGTTAGTCTTCAACCTCGGGATGGTCATAGCCGTCAAGCTGCAGACGTTCGCGAACAGGAACAACAAAACGGAGGAAGATGACTACGAAGACGATAAAGAAGATATACCAAAGAACGAAGACAGACTATCCGAAATAACAAGACGAAACAACGGGCTGACGATCAAACACAGGCGGAGCGGCAGCGAACCGATCGGCAGACAGGCAATTACAAACATAACGAGAGAAGCGAACTTTACGATCGATTCCAAAGACAACTTTTTCCAGATAACAGAAATCGACGTCGGATTAGAGGGAACCGACAAGAAAGGCATTAACAACTTCATTCCGAAATCACACAAGAACCACGAATCTCGCTACAATATCTGCACGTTTAAAAGCCTGCAGAAACTCGACAAAGCAGATAGGAAGATATTCAAAGATATTGGAAGCGAGCCGAATACTATTCCGATTTGGTTGAAATGGCTGCCGTTTGTCGGAATCGCGATATATTACACGATCGGTGTTTTGGTGTTTGGCTTCGGAAGATACCAACCTTTCTTGGATAGTTTGATGTTTCCCCTTGATTTCACAGTCGCCGGTGGAGTGGCTATGACGTCAGGGCATATAAGAGTCTTGTACGCTGTATACCTCGAGGGAGCTGTTGTGCTCACGGCCACTACGGTTTCCATCCTCCAGGTTTCAGCCACTCAAGGCCTGACTGACTTGGGGATCAAGTTTGGTCTGGTGACCAACTCTAGATAGTTAGCTACGCCTTACCTTGCGCATGCCTTATTTCGCTAAGTTTGCATATATTGTGTTCTGTGTGATATTATTTTCAATAAGATGTGATATTGCAAATAGATTTGCAAGCTAATTAAATTATTATTATTTACAAAAATAGCGAATAAAACATATTTTTTATATTATGTGTACTTATTTTCTTTGATTTTAGTGACTGCCAATCTCTCAATAAGTAAATATCGCATACTACGAATTCCGGTTTAAAATTGATTTGGATATTGTAGAGAAATGTTTTCATACATAACTTTTAAAGTAAAATTGTCAAAAAATATGTCTCCTCAAAAATGCGACATTTTTACTCTGAATTAATGTTCACCACCCCTGTTGTAATTTGTTAACAGATATATTGTATAAACTCGGAATCAATAACAGATTTCCACAAATTGTACAAAGTTGGTAATGAAAATATCGAGCCATAATCGGCAGAACAACATAAGCGACAAATAGTGAATAGTGCAGGAGAAGGTTTTTTTTAAATATTTATTCCATGTATATATTTTTTAATAATTCGGTAAATGGGATTTATGATGGTTGGTTACTGCCAATACTGAAATGACAGCAATTTTTTTTAATGGCTTCCGCTTTTAAGATAGTAGCGGTAACGCTGTTTTGCCAATGACTCTGACAGTGGTGCGAGCTTGGGTAACCGCCTACATTGTCGTCGGTTTTTTTAATATTTTTTTAAATATATATTTGGACCCCTGTATTTAGTGGCCTAACGTGTCATGTACAAGGCTAAGATACTCGGAAAAAATCGTTTTTGTTTGTCTTGGAAATGGGATGTTCGATCACTGATTTTGGTTTATTGCCTTTATGCGTCCAATCATCATTGTTGCAAAGTCCAAGAACAATGGCGCGTGATAACTACTTTTAACATCAGTGTGAATATCTGTTTAAGATATTCCATCTTTACTGAATTCTGCTTCAAGATTATGGCGTTGTAAACTGAAAAATGGGCACTGAAATAACAGATGTTCGATACTCTGTGAAGAAATATCATCGCACGGACAATAGTCATCATTTCTTAATTTAAACCTATATGGGTAACTTCTCATAGCTCCGTGTCCGGTAAAAATTTTGGTCGTTTCGAAAGTACTTTGGTGATGACGACATTATCGTCGGTTACGTTGTTTTGCTTTGCTTAAAAATAATATGTCACGATTTTTTTAAAGAGTGGAATGATGCGGAGTAATAGATAGAAAACTTAAATTCGCCTATAATGTTGGTTTATTTGTAAATGTTGTATTTTTTTGTTATAATGCCTGTTGTTTAATAAATAAAAATAAATATCCTTAAATGTGGCAGGTGAATTATATAGAGCTATGATGTTTTTTAACACTTATGGAGGGGGCAATAAGGAACACTTTTCCTTTAAAAAACACAATTCGCCAAAAATGTCGCTTACGTTGTTCTGCCGATTATGGCTCGATAAAACATATTTAAATATATATAAAATATATTTGTGATTTGCTGACATTTCATGATCAGATCGAAACAGTTTGTAGTAGTTCGTTGAAGATGTTAGGATTCGTCTTGCGTACTGCCAGCGTCAGCATATACTGTTTCACTTTCCAATATACAGGAGCAACCTGCCAGTGATTATGCCTGTTGGAAGGGCTATCTCTATGTTGAACAATATTACTTTAGACATTGACATTTTTCACGTCTCTGAGGGAGTTTTTCGTTACAAGATTCTCTTACTTTTTTAACATATTATATATACTCTGGATATTATATATAGGTACTTATGTGTTTTTTTTATATACACCTAATTTTACCTAATTATTTTAATTATTTTAATTATTTCAATATGTAAGAATTAAGATATTCCATTTTGTAATGTACATATAAATGAATAAATAAAATTGAAAAATATATATATACAAGTATATTTAGTTTATATAAATAAAAATGTTTTTTTTTTATATTTCGCATGAGAGCGAAATACGATTTTGATTGCGTTAGAGTGAGATGGATATTACGAAACGGAATTGTGACAGAATAAGCCTTGTAGGTACATCCTAATTTTATATGGACTATGTTTTCAAAACTTTAGTAGTCAACATGATATGCATTCCCCACAAAATATAATCTAAAGTAAATATTTCTAACACTTACCTTGTCATATATTGATGTCCATGGAAAGGATTTTAAATCTTGACCCCGGACGAAACTCGATACACAAATGCATTTCTCTTACTCACTTTCACTGGAACACACAGGGCAAAGATGGCCGACTTTGCTTGCAGATTTATACAAATGTCATCAATTATACGGTTTTAGAGTTAACTGCGACTTCTATTATGGAATTTAGGAACTAATTCAGTGGTCCATGGAAACGACCGATGCTTGGGATCCTTTTAATAATGGTGTTTAAATTTCTAACCAACTTAAACCAATATGTTTGTTGCCACTTTGAGAAGAAACTATGAAATTTTCCACAATATATTTCAATAATATATTATGGATATGTTCTCAATTGTGTTCGCAGATTTTTAATGCCGGCAACTTGGAAAATAACCGTCCATGGAATTGAATTTGTGTCCATAGACTTGACATAGAAATTACATTTTTTCGAAAAATATGAGAGATTTTTCAACAGCACAATTTTGTAGCAATTATATTTATGGCAAACCTCCATTTTAACAAGATTCAAAGCAATGAGGGCGTGCAGTCTTACGGGAAATTCACAATAAAAAACGTTTTCTTACGCGCGGTAAACATCAGAGAAATAAATTTTAGCAACATATTACAACAGAGATGAAGAACATTTTAAAGAAGGTAATATAGAAGTCTAGGCATCTACAGGACTTTTGACCTGTCGTTGGCTGGTTTAAGTGGCCGCTTTACACACTGCGTAACATTCACCATTCTGCCTATATTTGAACATTTATATTCCTTTGATTCTTACTTTTTTTTTTTGCACCACAACAGGCCAGGAGGCCTAATTACAGTGGTGAATTACATCACAGAGCACCCAGGCTTGAGAAAAATCACATTTTTTAATTTTTGCGTTCTCACCGGGAATCGAACCCGGAACCTTCCGTGCGTGAGTCAAGCGTCTTGACCACTACACCACGGAGGCCGCTTACATCTGTTGACGTTTGTGAAGTTAAAGAGATGAAGCCTTTATTGTTGCGGGTGAGATTCATCTGATTAATTTTTTCACCTACATACAAATGAGGAAGTTCAGTGTCTTTTTATTATTTTTTTATTTGTTAATGGAATATTAAAATAAGCCATTTTTTTTTATATATCGTATTATCATCAGCGCTTTGATTTTTTAAAGTTTTGTATTTCTGAAAAAACTCCGCGTGTGACGTCAGAGATTGTTCTATGACAGTTCTTCCGATTGGTTCGTTTACGGTGACCAAACCGGATATCCTTCAAAGCTCTCATATCATTGGACGGTTCATATGAACCAATGACCTCATTCAAAATAGTGTGTTTTTATTAAATTTTTTTTTTCGTACATTTTTAAGAAATTTTACCGTACAATTTAATGCCCTAATTTTTACCGCACGCAAGAAAACTTTGTTGTTCACAATTTCCCGTAGGGCTGAAGTTCCTCATTAATGACAATGCCTGAAAATAATTTTTAATTTTTATACTTCTTGGACCAGATGAATTTATCAACGTTTTGAGTTTGCCCAAATTTTTCTAATGATTTTTCTCATTAATCTAAAATGTTCTTTATCTCTGTTGTAATATGTTAATGTTAACAGCTCCCTAGGGATTGAATCCAGTCCTTGTCTACAAAAATTTGGACAAACTCGAAACATTGTTTTAGTTTAAGACTTTTGATAGAAACTAAATGGAAAAAAAAATACAGTAAATATTTATCAACAATATTTTGAGTATGTCCAAATTTTTGAAGACAAGGACTGGATTCAACTCCCCTGGGGAGCTGTTAATATTAACATATTACAACAGATATGAAGAACATTTTAGAGAAGGTAATATAGAAGTCTAGGCATCTACAGGGCTTATGACCTGTCATTGGCTGGTTTTAGTTCATATTTGAAAATCTTCAATTACACGAATCTCACCCGCATAAATAAAATGTTCAGCTCTTTAACTTCACAAACATCAAGAATTGAAGGAATATAGATGTTAAAATATGGGCAGAATGGTAAATGGTAAATGTTACACAGTGTGAAAAGTGGCCACTTAAACCAGCCAATGACAGGTCATAAGTCCTGTAGATGCCTAGACTTCTATGTTACCTTCTCTAAAATGTTCTTCATCTCTGTTGTAATATTTTAATAGTAAATATTTATATTATGTTAGTTTCTAAATGGAAAAAAAACTACAGTAGATATTTATATAAAATTTATTCCTAAAAATATATAAATATATATTGTAATATCTGTATAAAAGTTATAATAATATAATCAGATGGCAATCTTGACACAAAAAGCATAAAATACTAAACCAAATCCTTAGAATACTTTATTATAATGAGGTTGAGATTATCAAATGTAAAATTATACAAATCAATCATTGTTCGACCAACTTGCTATGTACGCTCCACAATTTCTGAAATGAAAAGTAACATCATTTTATGCAAAGTAATATTGTAAAAATTTTATTGATAATATATTCTATAATAATAATCTTAACGTTCAATAATAACAATAATTGCGCTTAAAATACAAATATTGAACCTTAAGTGGTTACAATAGCGTGCAAAATTGATAACAAACAAAGCACATGCCAATATAACTCCGATACATAAATAATATGAAGAAATAAAAACATTTTCTATTGCTATTACAATTTACATATATTATTTTACCCATAAATAATCAATTATTTAAGTGGCAACAGAAAGAAATTTAACTACATTTAATTTTATTTGTAATCAATTATATAATCTCCATCGTTATCTAGGACCTTTTGCCATCTTGTTGGTACCTATACCTTTAATTCCTTTTTCATAAAATTCAGTATCCTTTGAAGAAAAATATGCTTCTAGGTGAGTTCGAACATCAGCAACATTTTTACATCGACATTATCGACCAGAATAAATAAAAATCAGATGGTGTTATATCCGGGGAATATGGGGGATGTGGCAAAATCTCCCAGTTTAACTGCCTTATTTTTTCTTGGGTTAATCTTGCTGCATGCGGCCGGGCATTATCATGTTGCAATGTTACCCCCTTTCTGTTGACCAGACCTGGTCGTTTTACCAACAATTGGTTGTGCAATCTATCCAATTGTTCCACAGTCCCCCCAAACGCACAATAGCACCTTCTTTAAAGTGAAGGATGGTTTAGGAGTAGGTACGGCTAGTTGATTTGGAGAAAGCCATTGTTTAGTGCGCTTGTTGTTGTACAAGACGCATTTCTCGTCACTAGTAACAATCCTTCGTAAAAATGGATCACTTCTTTCTCTGCACAACAGAGATGTGCAAATTGTACGCTGTTGATCTTTATTCGTCTCCGACAATAGATGTGGGACCCATATACCCCGTCTGCAAACCTTCCCGATTTTGTGAAGATGTCATTAAACTGTTGACCAAGAAACTGTTGACCAAGTAGCCTGAAGAGTGTTTGCTATTTTCTGGATACTCAGTTTAGGATTCGTTTCCACCAATGTTTTTAAAGCGTCATTATCAAACCCTAAAAATAATTGATTACTTATGGGTACACCTAATAGTTCCGGGACTTTTCGGTAATCTGACAACCCTTCGGTCCCACAACTGTCGGAATATCAAGTGTCTATTGTATTTAAATTAACAAATTTTATTTTTTTTATTACATGGCAAATGTATATTCGAACAATGACGTATCTATCATATAGCAGCCGGAAATTGTCGTACATTTACATTTTCTTATCAATACATTTAGAAAGTAATGTTGTTAAGTCAAAATGTAATAAATTTGTAGTTACGTCATTGTTTCACCGGAATAGCCATATGTTTTTGCATGAATATTGTTAAAACAGCTGTGTTAATAACAATATAACAGTTTTTAGTCACAATGATTTGACAACAATGTTAGTTCATATAAACAGCAGAGTCAAATGTTTATTTATGCATGAATTAAAAAAACACTTTTAGATAGATATTTCAATAGAGATGAAGAAGCTACTTTAGAAAGAAATTAGAGATGGGCAATTCGGTTTTTTTATGAACATGGCAAAAACAGTTTCCGTTTCACAAATTAAGCTGTTTCGTGAAAAAGTTCAAAAATTTTTTGGCTTCCCATTTCCCTTATCGCATTAAATATTATGTTATGAATAAAAAAAATTTAAATAAGTTTTTTCTGTTCATCAATTTTTTTATTTTTTTTTTAAATAAAAAATAATATTTGCAATGTTATGGTTAATCCAAATATTTAATTTTTAGGGCCATTTTCAACGATTTGTAAATAACTCACTATTAAAAAATAGAAATCAAGTAAGGGTAGAGTAGGATTTGAACCACGGACCTTTGAGCCGTGAGTCCGAGACACTAGCCACGGGATCACAACTCTATTCAAGTTAATAAGTTATAATTTAATTTTTCAAGTTAATTAATTCAAATTAAGAAACAAAAAAGGACTAATTTTCTAAAACGTTTTTTTATATTTTTAATCATTTATTTTTGTGAAACTGTTTTAAGTGTTTCGGAAAGGTAACTGTTTTAAAACAGCAGTTACATTTTTATCACTACCTCTGAAAGGAATATGCATAACATTCACCTTTTCTGCCTTATTTAAAAAAAAATATTTCTTAAATTCATATGTTTGGACAGTGCCTGAACAATTTTAAAATAAAAAAAAATGTAAAAATTAAACACAATGCCATTCTGCCATTCTGTATCAAAAGGGCATTATTGTAAAAAATATAATACCCCTTTTGAATCTGTAACTGAACATCGCATGGAATGTAGGACTGATCAACAGAGGGCGCTGTCAAACATTATACAACAAAGAACACCAGACAGATTTCTAGTAATCTTTCAGTTGTTCTCATATAAATTACAATAATTATAAATTAAGATGATCATATTTACTTTGAAAATATTCAAACTACTGTTTTCTTCAATTACTCGATAAATCTTTTTTTTTAATTTTGACTAGAAGTAACAAATCGGCTAAAATGAATTTATTTTGAAAAAGCATTTATTGAAATGCAAAAACACCAAAATTAAAAAATATAATACTAATAAAATTATTTTCCTACTTTAGACTAAATTAATTATACAAAACATATCAGCATATCACTGATAAAACTATCTATGTGCATTATTGACTCTACTGAGAAAAATCACTTTGAATGTTCAACTCAACTAAAGTTTTTTTAACATATTTTGGATATGATAAATACTTATGAAATCATTTTAATTCCTATAAATTGATTCAATGGGTGATTTTTTAAAAAAAATATTATATTTACTAAATGGAATTAATGGTAACTTTGAAACTATAAACTATACCTCAGAAGGTCTAGAGGATTTTATCAGTTGTCAAAGCTAAAAAAACGACTATGTGTGTCAGTTAATACCAAAAATTGTTAAATCCCTGACTAAACAATTTTTCACAAACAACATTTTTCTGTAACGGATTTTTTTGCACCACAATAGGCCTTGAAGCCCAATTACAGTGGTAAATTACAGCACAATACACCCAGCCTTGAGAAAAAAATCACATTTAAATTTTTGCTCATTGGAAATCGAACCCAGACCTTCCGTATGTGAGCCAAGTGTCCTAACCACTAAACAACGGAGGCCGCCAGCAATTCACAAATTATCGCAATTCAATCAAGTTATTTAAAAGGCAAGATCTAGATTTTAAGAACGATTTAAATGTATTGTATACAAATAAAATAATAAGACATTAAACAGTAACCATGTAAAAGAAAGATTTATTTTGGATTTAACAGAGTTTAAATAACGAAGTGGATTTAACTAGTTTTAAGGAAATTTTAATCAGTCATTTATTGTCTGTGTAAGGTTGTCACCACTTTTAATATATCTTTAAAAATAAAATCTAATTTAATTTAACTGAATGGGAAAATAAAAATAAATGGAAAGAGTCACACACACTCACTGTCAAATGCAAACTAGCGGCCATATTGAAAAAATGCATCACTGTGATTGGTCACATCGGATATTGCTAGTTATAAAATAAAACACAGTATGGATGTTGCTGATTTTAATATAAAATTAAATTTCATACTGAAATTACTATAGTAAAACATTGGATCTTTCCACTTTCTAATCCTTATATTTTTATAGTTTTTCATTAAAAAATATTTTTTTACCGAAACCAGATTTTACCAATTTTGATATCCACGGACACAGATGACTGCATTTATACCTTATTTTCTTTTGTCGTTAAGAGGGTTTTATCAGTATAATGACGATATATTTTTTATGGACACAATGATTGTTAATGTTAAAATATAAATGTAAATTATTACGGTCTCACTTTCATAAAATGTTTTAATCTCCCAACTTAAAATGTAAAATGATAATATAATTATAAAAAATGCTTAAATAAAATAATGCAATACAAAAAGCTTTTAAATTTAAAGTGCTAAAATTTGCACTAACAAGCTTTAACTTAAAATTAAGTGCAAAACTTTTATGGACGCCCAATTTTAAAAAATGCACAAGTCCAATTTTATCGGTTTTGAGTTGGCAACACTGCCATGCAGAGCATTTTGTGAACTATATATTAACCTAATAGATTTTTCATTAAAGAATACCCATATCAAATTTTATACTTGAAAAATGATTTAAAGATATTATTTCAATTTTTAAAAATCCCTAAGTTCTGACCTTAGGCTTAAGTCCACTTTTTTATAAGCAATAATTTTGTAACTAAACGTGTAACAATTGTGTGTGTTTTTATCTTAAAATAAAGAAGAAGAAAAACTTTACAATACATATTTAAAAAATTTCGAAATTCTGTCATTTAACATTTCAGGAACAAAATAAACACTTAAACTTGAAATATCTCAGAACTATAAAAAGTCCATTTTTATAAGTCCATTAGGCAATTTTTTTTAATTGGGCATCCAAATAAACAAGCTAAACTTAAAATAAACAAGCTAAACTTAAAATAAACAAGCTAAACTTAAAATGAACAAGCTAAACTTAAAATGAACAAGCTAAAACATAGAAGAAGTATAAAAATAATTATGCTCACAAGATGCTAATCAAATGGACATTCGGGGACACGGTGGAGCCTAACCTCTCATTTTCAAATAAAGAAATAAATTAAAATATATACAAAAATAATGCTAACATTCATTTATTATGGAAAAAAAAGTTGTTATAAATAAATTTTAAATACTGCATTTAAGTACATATAACATATTTTAAATATTTGTGTAAATATAATGCTACTAAATAACAAAATTAAATGTAAAAGCGCACATTTCTAAAGAAACCTGGCTTTTTATTAATGTTTATTGATCTTTCATATTTTGAAATACTATCGATGAAAAAATCATTTCAATAAAAAAAGTAAAATTTGTAACTATTCCGATCCTCTATCCATTCTGTTTTACTACCTATATTAATTTATATATACTATTTTTTTTCTCTTTAAAAGATTTTGGGGGCCATTTTCAGCTAGTCGTAAGTATTCAAAAATGGGAACCAAGTGTGATAGAATGGGATTTAAACCTCAGACTTCTGATCGGTGAGTCCACGACACTAGCCACGGACCACTACCTGATTAGTTTTTTAATACCACTCGGCACATTTATAAAGATATGAAAATGTCTAACACCTTTGTACCTTTCTGTCGGGCAACCAACTAGATGAAATAAGTCAATCCCACATTTACATATTGTTAATTTACAACAAACACTTACTAAAATCTTGAGATTAATTTAATCAACATTTGATTTTGTGATAATGTCGGAATTAGGGATGAAAGGATGCACCGTGTTAGGAATGAAAGGATGCAGTAAAATAATGCATTGGTTAATAAGTGCACACGGACACGGCTAGTGAATAGAGCGCTGAAGAGCCAAAGGAATACCTTCTTCTATCAACTTCTGGTGTACTCCGCTAAGAGCCTAGGGACCATAAAAAAACACACGCAAATCAATACAATAAAACAGGGTAAAAATAATTCAATCAAAAACAAAATGTTCAGTCTTATGCTCGTATTATATGGGTCGGAAAATGTTTTTTGTGCAATAATTCTGTTGAAAGATGGCCAAAATATGATATTTATGTTTGTCCTTTTTTAGGGATACTGATGAATATCACCAGATTTTTCGGCATTTTGTGTAGACACACCACACCTATGGTGGAAAAAAAACCCGGATAAACAAATGTTCAGTGCCTGACACTAGAATTAGGCTTGTAAACTAAAATTCCGATTTTTCAAAGCCCATCAAACCTCGCCTTCAAAATTCATAAAATATGATAATACGGTAAAACCCCAGCTATCCGGATTAATGAGAGTCGGATTTTATTGCTTTTGAAATAATACCGCAAATGGGTATCACATTAAATGCAAAGTGAATTGCACAATAAAATTTAAAACTTTTCCGTTATTTTTTATTTCCTGATATTTGGGAATCCGGATGACTGGACCTCAGATAAACAGAATTCTAGTGTTATATAACCTTTAATTCTTTAATAAAATTTCGATTGCGTTTTATTTAACATATGTGATTCTGCGCTAAGCACAAGAGGCTTCTCTTTTTTGGTGCGGTATTTCGTTTAGTTTTTTTTATTTGTACTTTTCGCTTTATACGTATTATATATATTTAAAATGTAACTGTTTTCAAAAGATTTACAATAAATAAATAAAAATATCATGTTTTGCCATCTTGAGATTTGGAACAGAATTCATGTGCCAAATCTTGGACCATTTTACACTGCTGTTTTACACGGGGCAGTTACTGGTATTAAAAATTATGCGTAAGCATGCACAGTGCGTAGATGTTTTGGTGCGATGACAGAAAACGAGCAGTTTCACTGTTGACAAAATGAGCTATCTTGTGACGACATGACTTCTGATAACTGACAATATATTCTGCAATCAAGAATCAACATCGGGTTTTTGAAATAACATGGATCGTGAACCTTATTGAAAATCGATATTTTCAGAAAAGAAAAGCAGGCGTGAAGTGAACATGGGCAGTTAAACAAATAAAACCAAGAATAAATAAAGTGAAAAAAGTAACAAAAAATATGCGTTGACAGTTGAAGTTGACAGTTAACAGTATCACAGGCATGAGATGTGCGTGCAGAATAATAAGACGTGTTCTATTTTTTGTGAATTAAACCACCAATTTCATCCAATTTGCGTATTGTAATACGACACAATATTCATTGGGTCAAATCTTGCACAAGATCTTGTACCATTTTCTGACCCACGTAATACGAGCTTTAGGCAGATGCCTCAACAGGTAATGAAAATATTTTTTTGACAGAAGTCTCATTAGGAAATGTGGAAGTTTAAGCTTTAAGTAGGTTTTAAATGGACAGAATAGTGAATTAATTTTAAAAACATATTACAAGTGTATGGAAGGGGTAATAAATAAGTCAATTTATCTACTTTTGTAAAAATTTGTTTCACAAGTGTTCCAAAACATAAAAGACAAATAATGTTATTAAAGATATTTTACATACTCATTGTATACAAATATAATAAGTAATTTGAAAAGAAAACATATTTCACACACAGAATTGTTTTCTTCATCTGCCTGAACACGAAAAACTTCCACATTCCCTAATAATTCCTTCAAATTTGTTTGAATATCTGTCAAGAATAATTCCTTTGTCTATTTAGAATTAACTCTAAGAGGGCGAAAATCTACAAATCCTACCTTAATTTTTCTACAAATATTTAGGCGTACTCAAAATACTATTAAATTTAATAGCGGTTTTGAAGATGAAAAAATAAGAATATATGAGCGTATTCAGAGACAAAACTCAAGATGAGGAAAACACAATCTACTGTCCTCACCTTCAAACTATTCTTTGCATATGAGATTAGAATGTACTTTTACCTCTAAATAGTGGATTCATATCAGATTCAGATTCATTCAGGGAACAAAAATGAGGTGTGTTAATAAAAACAGCATTCTGCACTTGTTTGCAAATATTTTCTTAGTAGTTTTCCCAAACTGCAAGGATAATCTGTTATTTAATTAATAATTGTTGCCAGAAGTTACTCTCTGTTTATATATTATTGCGATTAATCGGTAAATTATTGACTTATTTTAAATTAATAGGTGGTTGGAAGCAGGATCACCTAGAGTGGTAGAACAATAAGAGGAGTCGACAACATACATCAAGTAAGGCTTGCGTTTAACAAAAAATCAAAGATTTTTGAGTCAAATAATATAAACCTAAAACTCCGCAAGCAACTTACCAAGACACAGGTATGGAGCATATTGATGCGCGGTTGTGAGACACGGTGTCTTACCAAAAGAAATAAAAAAACACTAGAGGCCTTTGAGATGTGGCGCTACAGAAGAATATTGGGAATTTCCTGGAGAGACCACATCACTAATGATGAGGTTCTCAGTAGAATCGAAAAAGGGAGGCACCTAATTGAAACCACCTCGGAGAGACGAGCCCAGTGGATCGGCCACATTATTCGCCATGGGGGTCTCCCGCACGACATAATAGAGAGAATGGCTGAGGGGACAAATCACAGAGGGCCCCCCCAACGGGAGTATAATATGGTTTTGGTTTTTGTTCTGTAAAGTGAGAGACTACCCTTGTTGCATTGAATAAAAAATGCACGAGATACTGCCATTTATGTTCCAAAACTATTGATATCATTCTAACTTTGCTAGAATTCCACTCGTCCATGCGCTTTGTAGCTGCACGATGATTGGTTATCTAGCTTTCATATACCAACTTAAAAATACCTAAATTTTATATTTTTTATTAATATCCCTACAGAGATGAGGAAGAATTTTTTCAAATTCAGGATTATGGATATTCGAGCGTTTACAGGGCTTACGACCTGTCATTGGCTGGGTTAAGTGGCCACTTTACGTTTTACAACATTCCCCATTCCGCTTATTAGCGAATATCGACACAGAAAACATTTTAATTTTTGTATATATCTTATTAAATGAGAAACCATTCACTAGCGTGTTGGAGCGCCATCTATGTATTGATATTAAATTTTATAAATGGGGTCTAGAATTCCAATCGTCTATGCGCTTAGTAGCTGCAAGACGTGTTGTAATATTACTCCTTTTTATTATTCATATTATTTTTTTTATTTTTTTTAGTATCATTAATACACTAAATTTATTTGTCAATTTTTTAAATGTGTAAATGGGGGCTAAATTTCTAACTGTCTATGCGCTCTGTAGCTGCAAGACGTCCTGTAATCTAGCTCCTATCTGTTATATTTTTTTATTGATCTTAATTGAAAACGAGGAACTAGAATCCCAACCGTCCATGCGCTCTGTAGCTGCAAGACGTCTGGGATATTTATTAATTGTACAGCGCCCTTGAGGTGATTTTCACAAAAATGGCGCTATATAAATTATCCAACTATATATATATATATAAAACCTTTATAGTTGTCAATAATAGTCTTGATATATTTAACACTCCAAAAGAGAACTAATAGGCTTGATTCAGAATAATAGAAAATAGATGTTTTGTCTTCTTTTGCTCTTTATTTCTCGTCATCAAATCAAATGCAATTTTCCACTCCTACTGTCCTTCATTCATTCTTTACCACTCCTCATCAATTTCCTTCATTTCCTTCCCACTATCTCCTTGTTTGTCCACATTTCTTTTATTCTTTTTTTTTATTTTAATACATAGTATATTTATTATTTATATAGTTTGAACCGTCGTCGCTTTATTTTAGTAAAATTAAGTGAATGCATGTTATTGGATGGCAGGCCCTATCATTTTTTCATATTTTCTATTTATAATCATTCAACTTGGACATCTGTTTGTATTTTAAATAAATCAAATAAAATAAAAATAGTATTTTTGTTCGTTTATCTGTCCCCATATCTTATTAATTCCAAACCAATGGTGGAGATTTCCGTCTTTGCTTTAACACGTCTCAAATTAATATGATACCATGTTAACTTGATGCGCGGGGAATAAATACAAATGCGAATGTGCGTTACCTTAAAATATTTAACAGTCTTGACTCTCAGTTCCAGGGTGGCGTCTTCATCACAGATCATGAGGGTGTGCGGGTGCTGTTGGAATGCAGAAACAGTCCACATATGGTTAACACCTTCCTCTATAGCCTTGTACAGGGCAAACGCCTTGTGGGTCCCGGTAATTAGGATCATAACCTGCAAAACCATGAGAATTTCAATTAAAGGCAAGTAGACTTAAATGTCAATAGAAATAATTATTCACTGATTATGAAGTTTTTTGCTTTATTTTATAACATTTATAACTCACAACCTATTATGCGAAACGTCAAACGAATATAACTTGTGAAGGAGTGAAGTAAGGTTCTGATTGCTGATTGTTATACACACATATATACAAACATATACACGCTCATATGCATCCACATACAAACATATACATGTCAAAATACGGGTGTGCAAGATATTAAACATTATCCAGAAATATTGCAACCATCGTCTACGTATACTTGGGAAGTGGCATGTTCCAGAATCGAGATGTTCAGCATAAAAGGGTATATTTTTTTAGTAAAAATACCTATAAAAACTATTGTTTTTATCTAATGCCTATTTCTTATATTTCTTACTATAGTATTGAGTGAGTTTCTAGAAATCATTTCAATTATGTTTTTATTTATATATTATTTTTCTGTTGATTTCAATGATACTCTTATTTTGTTTTTTTTAATACTACTATATTTTACTATTATTTTGTTGATTTTAATGATACCATTATTTTGTATATTTGATTATGTGTGATTCTTAATTTGTATAATTTATATTTTAAAAATTATTTCTGATCATCTTTTTTGCATTGTATTCTTTGGAATTTTATTATTTATTACATTTACCTTTTTATTCTAGATTGTTATTCTATGTCAGTATAATTTGATCTAATTAATTTTACTGTGTATTTTTATTGTTATTTATTGTGGCTTGACACGGGCATAGCCTAAAAAGCCTTAATAAGTTCATTAATATTTAAACTAGTGTAATTTTGAATGAATAAATAAATAAATGCATGTTTTTTTTTTTTTAATTGCATGATTTTTCAAAAACATAATTTTAAATTGGCAAAATTACATGATTTCCTCATTTTTTGTGCGTTTTACTAAACAACAGCCTTAAGATTTACTGTCTCGATACATACTGCTGAAGATAGCGTTTGAAATCGCCTCCCTGGTGATGTTGACTGAAGAGCAAATGTCACATTATTTTAACCAAATATTTCTTTAAGCTAATTTTAATTTTAACTCGAAACTAGTCTAAGTTTGGTAAGTAGGGTTTTTCAAATAAGTTATTCCTTTAGGTACTATTAACTACGGATTAAATTTCTTACAAACCTCTTTAGCGTCCATGACAGTACCAACTCCTACGGTGAGCGCCTGTTTGGGGACCTTGTTGATGTCATTACCAAAGAAGCGAGCGTTAGCCTCCAGAGTATCCTGAGCGAGAGTCTTCACCCGAGTCCGAGAAACCAAACTGGAACCAGGCTCGTTGAAAGCGATGTGACCATCCGGACCAATCCCTAAATAAATAAATTATAAGTATCATAAACAAGCTATATCATCCCAAATTTAACCTTAACCGAGATATTTATTTATTCAGAGAAAGAGTTGAGAGATTGGCAACCAATATATATAAAAATGGACTTGGAATGTCTATACGATATATTGCTACAATGAGGAAGTTCAGTGTTTTTTTTTAATTTGTTATTGGACTATGGAACTAAGCAAATTTTTTTTTCATACTTTTATGCATCGTATTATCAGCACTAATATTTTTTTAAAGTTTGGTAGTTTTGAAATTACTCCATGTGTAATGAAGTTCTCTTCGGTAAGTTCTTCTGATTGGATTCCCGTAAACCAGAAATCTATCACAACACTACATCATTGGTTGATTCAGAAAAAGTAATGACATTGTTTTTATTCATTTTCAAGAAACTCCGCCGTTGCCGGCTGAGGAGAAACGAAGCGAATGTTGCAGGGAGCCAAACCTCGATATGGAAAGTAGCAGAGATAATAAATTGTATATTGTAAATAAACTAATTCCAAACCATCGTTCTAGCGTCATATTGTCCCACTCAAGGACAATACAGTATACTGTGAAAGAAGTTCGGTTCGTAACTAAATCATATGAGTGTAAAAAGTTGAGTTGTATGCATCCATATTAAAGTAAAATCATTTGTATTCTGTAGTAAGTACACATTTATAAGCAAATAAGTGAAAATAATAATATTTACCTCCGATAAAGAGTTCGATCCCGCCAGCTTCTTCGATCATTTTCTCAAAGTTATCGCACTCAGCAACAAGATCTGGTGCATTGCCATTCAGCACATGGACATTCTCTGGATTAATATCAATGTGCTTGAAGAAATTATTCCACATGTAGAAGTGGTAGCTCTCAGGGTGATTTCTTGGCAGATCTAAACATAAATAAACATTTTTAATGTACACTGTTTTGAGTATGTCCAAATGTTCATAGACATGCTGGATTTCCTCCCTGAGGAATTATCTAGATCTAAATTTGTTGCAACAGAGAGGGAAAACATGTTTTTTTTTTCAAAATAGCAGAAAACCCTTCATTTCAATTTGAGATATAATTTTTTGATTTTCTCTTAAATATTTTAGTTGTTTTATATCTGTTTATGCTATTCTATATCTTGTTTTTCTGATTATTCAAACTTTGTAATGGTCACATGGCAGGTTAGGTATTGCAATACCCGCCCAACTGAGCTGGAATAAAACTTATTATTATTATTTTAATAAATTATTTAATAAGTAAACTAGTGAAACATTTTTATATATTTCTTTTTATTCCTTGATCCCACATTCCTCGTAATTTAATAAAGAAGTTCGGTGATTTTTTGTTCTTTGTTAATAGACTATTAAACAAAGCCAAAAATATATTTTTATGTATCGTATTATCAGCGCTATGATTCAGAAATCTGAAATTGCTCCGCGTGTGAAGTCTCAAATTCTCTTCCACTTCTTCTTGGTCAGTTCTGTCGATTAGTCCGTTGACGGTAGTGACGTCGTTCAAAGCAATTCGTTTGTATAAAAATATTTTTTTCTTACTACAGTCGAATTTGGTTATTACGAGGAAGATGGGAACACTTGAATTTGCTCACTATAAGCGTTACTCGTTATACCGGAAAAAGGTTTTTTTTTATACAATCGGTATTGCACATTGTTACTAAGTAAATACATATGTGTACATATAATTCATACAGATTTTTTTTACAGGGGTTAGGTTTTAACTGATCTGGTCTAGAACTCATTTGATATCACCCACTTGTAATGTTTCCTGTGTATTAAAATAAGCCTAGAATATTAAAAGATTTTTAAAAAACCCTTAAAAACCCCAGAACGAGCATGTCATTCATAAACTACAAAAGCAGCTGTAAATTGTAACACTGTGCCGAACCGGCACTTACTAAGTTCACAAAGCTTGGATTTTTTAAAAACCATGTGTGTTCATTTTTGAATATTGTCTGCGAAAAATCCAATTAGGTACTTAGACACTTACATAGCTATCATAAACATAATCCGATCATTATCCTTTACATTAGCCGACCCGTTTGGATTTTATTACTTAGGTTCTTATTTCGAGAATGATGTTTTTGACAATTGAAGATTTTTTGTGTCATTTTTGATAAAATTTTTGTTCGGTATGTCCGAGAAGTAGCTCGTTATAACAGTGAATAATTGTATGGAGAAAATCATGAACTAAAATGTCAACTAGTGATCGTTAAAACCGAGTTCAACTGTATTTCAAGACACTTTGATGTACATTTTAATGCTCTAATTTTTCCACGCATAAGAAAACATTTTTTATGTCCAATTTCCATAGGGCTGAAGTTCCTCATTGTGGATAACAAAAGTATTTTTACAAATAAATTTATAAATACAAGCTGTAATCTGCTCATCAACTCTAGTTAGCTAATTATCTATAATTGGCCTATAATTTTGATTTATTTGTAAATGTTATTTTATTTAAATGAATAACAGCCGTTATTAAAAATGTGTTTATTTATTTATTGAGTTGTAATTTTTATAAATTTTTCCCCAGTCTATTTGATTGGCTAGAAGTTATTTCTATTTGCAATAAGTCCACCAAAGTGCATATATTTTTTTACATGAAGTTTAAATAAATATATGAAATTTTGAAAACGTAGCAGCTTCAACAGTTTCCATGTTCATCTCGGCGCCTGTATCATGTATTTTTCACCAGAGATTATACACATCCGCACATTGGCCCGCACCAAGAGACGAGGGACACTGAACAACCCACGAACATGTAGGCAGTGTAGCAATTACATTGCCAATACTGGTAAACGTATTGGCCAATGCGTAGAGCTGCCTTTATATTAAAAGGTCCTGCAATCATCTTATTTTGACGGGCTTACCATTATAAATTGTGTCAACAAAACAACTTGATTTTTCAATGACCTACCATTTTTATCTCAATCATTGTGACTTCACACTGTGTGTGTTTAAAAAATATTTAGACCATGATGAAAATTGACAATATGTAATTGTTTTTTTAATTGTCAGATAACAAATGAATTGACCTACTGATTTGTGACAGTTATTTTATCTTTAAAAAACATAATGTAAAATGTTTCATGTGAATATAACATTCCTCTAATATTGCAAGAAATTAAAGTACCATAATTTTTATCTCATTAATGGGCGAGCTGAGTAAGTGACACAAATATTAGCAATGCTTTTATGGCTATAAGTAGATAACTTAAACAATAAAGATAACTGTTACAATAATCTACTTTCTTAACATTCATTAGTTTATTGGGGAATAATGTGCATTTATTAAAGAAATAAATGCGCATCATCATCACACCCTTATCCACACCTGATGGTGCATAGTGCACCGGATTGGTAAACCAAATGCAATGTACCTCAATCATCGGTTACGCGAAGGGAAGAGAATCAGTCTAAAGCTTCAGACGCCACCCCTCTGTCAAAAGTGCCGTAAGTATAAAAAAAAATGTGGGGTTTAGTGTGACATTTAAAAGGATATGACAAACTTCCATAACTAAAAAGATCATTATAACCGCAAACGGAGTGCATAATGGCACTCTAGCATGATATTATTTATTGGTTGGTTGGAAGAAATTGCCATTTGGCAATAAGCCCGCCAATGTACAAATAACATTATGTACAAAAAGTTAAATAAATAAATATTTATCTGTAATCTTTTATTAAACTACCTTAAATCAATACTATTACTCAATGGGAAAAAGGAATAAAGGGGAAAGAGGGGAGGAGGAGAGATTGAGGAAGAGAAGGAAGATGTTTCTTCATACGTGATTTAAACAGAGATACTGCGGTAACATATTTGATAGTGGAAGGGACATGATTCCAGAGTCGAGCCTCATGGACAATATATGAGTTAGAGAAGAAAGAGGAATTGTAGATGGGTACAAAGAGGATGCTTTGAGAATTAGAATGAAGAGGTAAGCGTTTAAATTTATCATGGAGGTATATAGGTGCATTAGAACTGTGAAGTACAGTGAACAGAAGTGAGAGATAGTGATAGTCTCTCCGCTGTCTAATTTTGAGCCAGTTTATGTAATATAGTATATTTTATGTCCACCTTCTCAGAAATCGGAGCGGGAACCTCAAGCATGGTAAGCAAACACGCCAATAACTACACTACAAAACAGACCTAACTCGTCTTTTTCCTTTTTCTGTATTTTTTTATTTAATTTATTTCTTAAGTTAGCTTATATTACATAGTATATAAACTAATATTTACACTTACTTTACTTACATTTCTATTTACATCATCTTACAGTAAACATAACCTTTCTTTTTAAATTCATTCAAACTCTTTTCATTTTTCATACATTCAGGCATCTTTTTTCATACATTTTCAAACCTTAATACATAACAAAATTTTGGGATTCTGTTTTTTTTAATGGCAGCCTTACACTATCCTTAATTCTAGTAATATAATAAATAAACATTATAATAATAAATATGTACATTTCTCTTCTCCTCCTTATCCTCTCTTCGAGCATTCTTGTCCTAATCCCGCCCAATTTACAATAACTTAATATTCTTAAAATAAATATTTAAAAAATTATTTGATTATTGAGTACATGAAAATAACATTTTTATATATATAAATTATATGTATTTATTTGATATGTAATATATTTTCTTTACTAACTTTGTATACTATGTGGAAATCTGTTATTAGTTCTGAGTTTATACACTATATCTGTTTGTTTACTATAAATATGTATGTAGAACTGTTGATTTCCCAAATAAAATAAAATATACGCATGTGTTGTCAGAATCCATCAAGTTAAAAACTTTTGTTCAGGATTCTGGTTTTATTTCGCACACAATACACAACAAATTTCACTTACCTACATACTCGTCCATGTTAAAGGTCTTCACATATTTAAAAGACACCTTCTGAGCCTTGTAAAACTCAATGAGTTTCTTGTACATTCCGAGTGGTGTTCCTCCAGTGGGTAATCCGAGTACAAAGTATTTGTCAGGGCCGGCTCCGAACTCATTGATTCTCTTCATCACGTACTTGGCAGACCACTCCGCCACCACTTCCGAAGAGTCTAATATCACAAGACGCATGGTGATGAATTAGGCTGGAAACAAAATGTCAGTATTTTATTATAAGATGTTTTAATCTGTAACTAATTTATTTAATTCAATACAGCGATTTCCAACCCTTATGTTACTACACTTCCCTGTTTGATAACATAAATATGAGGAGTACACGGCAAAAATTGGCTAATAAACAAATAACGAATTTTACAGAAGAGCCAAAAGAAGAATAAAATCTTATTTGTAAGACACTTGGTCCACATATTTTTTTAAAACATGTTTTTATTCATGTAAAATATATTTTTACATACAATCACAAAAAACTCTATGTGAATTGTTCTGTTAATAAACCATTTTTATTACTACTGTTATAATTATTGTTAGTATAATTATTTTGTATAATTTATTAGCTATTACTTTATGAAAATAAAAATGTTTTACTTAATAATCTTTAGCAATATTCAAAATATTGTTAATAATAGTCACAAAAAGGTGAAAATTGAATTTACACCAGTGACAAAAAACACTTTTACAGTACTTCGAAGCTCAATAGTAAATTTCTTGAGCATTTATATTAGTATTGATACAGTATATTGACTTTAAATGAGAGGTAAAATTAAATTATGTAGGATTAGTAAAATTTCAATGTTTCAATGTGACGCCTAGTTAACAATCTCTTAAAGAAAAGTGCCATTAATTTTGATTGATATGGATGGCAAGTTTCATAACGAGTGTCATAAAAACATAATGTGGCAATTAAAAATGTGCGGCAAACTTCTAGCATACTTGATAGTATAATATTTATTTATAGGCAGTTAAAATTAAATGGTTTTCCTATACCAATATTTCCCTGTCTAGGTGGATGATAAATACATTTCTGCGTGTGGAATTAGAATCAGGGATAAAAGTTTTCGACTTGATGCCAAAAACAGGTAAAAATCCTGAAAAAAGAAATCGACTGTGGATAAATCGGCTTCTTGAAAAAAACATTTTAAATCAATCGTAACTAAGACCCAGACGGTTCGTGGCAAAAGTATTGGCATAATAGTGTGATGTTACTCAGTAAAATATTATGTGTATTGTATCATTTTAAATCACTACAGTACCTACACACATTTGTATTCACTCGTTAACCTGATTGAGCATTAAAAAATCACATATTTCACAATTTTTATATTCAACTTTCAATACTTTTAGTGTTTTTACTATAATACCTACATATGTCAACAATGTTTTGAGTTTGCCCAAATTTTTGTAGGCAAAGACTTAAGCTAGGGTTTCCTAGGACAGCGGCGCCCGTATTTTAACGGCCGTAGTTAACGGTGATGCGGTAGACAGCCGTCGTAACGTCGACTAGAGAGTGGTTTCCTAGAAAAACGGTGTTAAATAGTGTTGATAACACCGTTTTCCTAGGAAACCACACTCTAGTCACTGTTACGACGGTTATCCACCGCATCACCGTTCACTACGGCCGTTAAAATACGGGCACCGCTGTCCTAGGAAACCCTAGTTTAACATATGTATTACTATAGCAGTGATATATTATATTTACTGCAGTTGTAAATTATTGTATAAATAAATCTGTTGTATTATGGCACTTCCTTAATGTGTTATAATCATTCATGAAAGGTAAATATGATTATGAAAAAAAAAAAATAAATTAATAACATTCTTTAAAAAAAAATTATACACATTTACTTACATTTCTTGATGAAATTGCTTATTAGTTTTATAAATAAAAACACGCATTTTTTAATAATACATACTTTTTTATATACCTTTTTTCATTTTCTCACTTTAATTTTGCTCCCTTGAAAAGTGTAAAAAGGGGGTTTTACTGTAGTATTATTTCAGATTTTAAAAGGTTTCTTCAACATTTACTTCTCTCTATACGAGATAGTCTTCTTTGTATATTCATCATTATTATCATTCCCTTTCCGCACCTGATGGTGCATAGGGCACTGCATTGGTACACCAATCGCAGCGTATCTTGATCATTTTTGTTACATGAAGGTAAGATGATCAGTCTTACACTTCAGGTACCAGTCCAGGAACTATGAAATATTCTAGTGTAAAAACACCTTTTTAAATAAATATTTCATGTCAACCATGTCGAGAATCAAACCCGATACCTCTCGCATGGTAGGCAAACGCGCTGACCACTGCACCACGAGGCCGACGTATATTCTCACATGTAAAAAAAAGGGGTTTGAGAGTTTAAGTTTTTTGCCAGTATACCCATGTTATTATGACATACTTATTATATTATATACATACTTATATATTATATAATATACATTCTTATATATTTTATAATATACATTCTTATATATTATATAATATACATTCTTATATATTTTATAATATACATTCTTATATATTATATAATGTACATTCTTATATATTACATTTATACTTATCATATAACATACATGCATTATAAATATATTTCTTAACACTTATAAAAATATCACATGTGCACACTTTTGCAAATACGTTCCTATATTATAATTTTTTCTGCCGCAACATATCGGTTCCTTAGAACGGGCATTGCCTACATAGGAACCGATAGATCCTTTTAAGTTTTCCGCTATACCGCACTCCTCCGCTTGTTTGATTTTTATTATTGTTATTATTATGGATAACTTATATAGCGCCATTTTCGTAATATAATACCTGAAGGGTGCTTTACATAGTGATCATATAGATAAAAAAAAAAAATTGAAGCTTTTAAATTTGTAATTTAATTAAAACAATTTATTTTGTTGTCACATGCTACGAATTTATTCAAATGATTTAGAGTACAAGTGGGGTTTAAGTTTTTTTCGAAACATCACTTCACTTTCACAGCCTCGCACTTCTGCTGGGAGATCATTCCATGCCATAGGGCCTGCGACCGCAAATGCACGTTCACTAAATTGATCCTCAGTGTTCAAGTAGAATATTTGTCTGTAATTTTGCTTATGTAATTTTTCTAATATATAAATAAATATGAAATAATAAACACTTATTTGGCGCAGAAAAAGCATCTTATCAGAATTGGAAATAAATCATCTTACAATCAAAAGCTTATCAATGTGTCGCGGCGATGAAGTAAAAGAATTCAGAATGTACTATCGTCTCAAACACACGTCGAAATAAAAATTCAATTAAGGCTACACTAACCTGTATTTCCCTCTAACTTGGTAAATTAAATATGTTGTCATTAAACTACAATTAAAAACATAATAATTAATTAGTATTTTACAGGATTCAATTGACAGCTGCTTAATCTATAACATAATAATGTGGGAGCAATGACTTTATAATGATAAAACTAGTATTTTCTCATATACAGAGGTAAACAATAATATTTAAAATCTTTATTAATCGCAATATCACCACAACCACAATTCCCTTTCGGCACCTAATGATGCATAGGGCACTGCATTGGCACACCAATCGCAGCGTATCTTGATCATTTTGTTACATGAAGGTAAGATGATCAGTCTCACGCTTCAGGCACCAGTCCAGGGACTATAAAATATTTTTAGAGTAAAAACACCCTTTTAAATAAATATTTCATATCAACCATGTTGGGAATCGAACCCGAGACCTCTTGCATGGTAGGCAAACGCGCTGACCATTACACGGAGAAATATACAACATTATAATTTATTTATTTTTTTAAATCAGGTTTATTTGGATAAATGGTGGACATAATTTTATAAATAGCTTGTAAAGAAAAATAATACATTTTTCTGTTGATATCACAAAAAAATCTGTGTTAGTAATTATCAATTACGTTTAAGACGTCTTTGAATGTGTAAATTAATGACAAGATGTTTTTTTAGAAATACTTTCACAATTTTTACAACAAAATCAGTCAAATATTACTAAATAAAAAAATGTGCGTTTAATTCTAATAATATTCTTGATAGAATCCACTTTAGTTCCGGTAATCATACTGGATTTGTTACATTACAGCAATATTAAACGGATTAAACTTACTTGTTTACAATTTAATATAACCTAACATAATTAATAAAAAAATATTTTACTGTGAAGAAGGATAATGTAATTGATAATCTTGTTGTATTATATTTGATATGGCTCAGTGATTGACCTCAATAACAATTTTACGGTTGAATGACCACGAAACCACGCAAATATTGAAAATAATACTTACTGTACAGAAAACTGAACGGGCGGCAATTGCAAACTGTACGGCGTCAAAATGAATACTGTATTTAAAAACTATAGGCTTCGATATTTATTAAAATTCTGATTTCATTATCTTTCTTATCGGTTTAGAACTTTTCAACGAATACTTGAATACTCAATACTGTCACAAATTGAAATTAATTGTTTAGGACACCACAGATAAAAATATCCAAGTCCCAAATTTAGTTTTTCATAGAAATATTATCACTCAAGATCACAACATATTTATTATCTACTTTTTTTTTTTTATACATGTTAAAATAAACAGAGCCTACCTTCGCTTTTTTTTTAGTGTTTCTCAAACGTTTTGCTGATAATTATTTTATAATTTTCATGTCAAATTCAAGGTCTAAGATGTGACTCATGTTATTAGTTTTAAATGAAGAATGACTACCTTTGCTTTTAAATTATTACATGAAAATTGTATTTTATTTATAATTAATCATGCACTCCTTACATTTCAATTCTCATGCATCAATTATACATTTGTTTTAATGCATTCATATTAACTGTTAATATATAACGAAAAATGTTATTATTGTGTTGAAAAAGTTTGACAGAGAATTGTTAATAAAAGGAATGGCAAGTTCAAAATGAGACCAAAATAGTAATCAAAATCGGGTACATAAATTGAACCGTCATCATTTTTCTATAATAATTGATTAAATTAAATAAATTCATGTTTTTTTTGTTCAAACGATGAAAATATTTAAAATCATCGAAAAAAAATATTAATATTCGTTCGATTTTTTTTGTGGTGCTTTATTAACTTCGCTATTGGGGTGTTTAAATCAGTGTTGTGTTTTTTTACTTATTTATACATGTGTATTTTTATGAGTTATATATGCAAGTGTAGTTTAATAAGTTTTGTATACAAGATAGTATATAATATTAAACTATCACCTACAATATATGCATGCACACAGCATCACCTCTAAATATAAATCCACTGCTGCATTTCAGACCATGCCAATTTTACTAAAGTAGCATGTTATTATTTTTCTGCTCTATGGCAATATTCAGAACTCTGAACTGTCAAAAATATTCAGTAATCTTAATCTGTAATACGATTAAACATAACCTAAATTAAATTTATAAATATTAATATTGAATAAATATTAAACTGTAAAAATGATGTTAAAAGGTTGGAGATATGCCACATTAGTTGGTGGATTGGTTGGTTTTTTGGGCTTGGCTATGTATCCTATCGCAATTGCTCCAATGATGGATTCGACCTATTATAGTGAGTAGAGTAAATTATATTTTCGCGTATTACGATTATATACTTTGCCGCTTTATATGATAACTTTGCGTATTTCTTTTAGAAAATGTTCAAAAGGAAACACGAAAAAATGTAAAACAGGAGGATATTCAACCAGGAAGTAAGTATAATTAAAAATATGAACAATAAAATCCGCTTCTGTCAAAACTACATTTTTTGAACAAATGATAATTTCGTGTTTTGAAAAAATATGTAAATTTTTTAACATGCAGCCATTTGATTGATAACTTTGTTTTTTTTTTAACAGATATGAAAGTTTGGTCAGATCCGTTCGAAAGAAAATAACCTGAAGATTATTTTGTATTGCAATGCTGGATATTTTATAATGCCGACACAACTGAATAACTGGCAATAGGAATAACGAAGTATATTAAAAATTTAAAATCAATGCAATGTAATTACAGCCTTTCCATCCGGATTTTTTATTTTTTTATAAAAATTGTGCAGCACATCAAATGTACTAAAGGAAAACTGGTACACATTACATAAGTTCTTTATATGGTAAGCTAAATTGAGACAAAACTAAAGTTTATTCATAGACTTTGTGTTTTTTGTTGCATTCAATAAAAACGAACTTTGTTTTAACCTTTAATTTATTTGATTGCCTAATTATACTGGTTTTGGAGAAGCAAAGTATTTTTTTTTTACCAAGGATTGTAAATTTTGTTGTTATTGTTACAATCAAATGAAATAGATTATTACCCTATTTGTGCATTTGTCGTGTTTTCTTCTTCCTGCACAGATATTGTAGTTATTTTAGTGTTATAACATGTAATTATGTAAATATATTAAACATGCACTGTTTACTAAATTAAATAATGTAAAATAATATTTTTGGTTGTTATTTAATTTATAATCAAGCAGCCCAAACTTATTTCTAAGATTGTGTAGGATTTTGGTTTGTTGATATGCGAAGACATCACATCGGAGATTTTACTTGTTGATGCAGGAAGCTCCCATACCCGTTGGAGATGGCAGAAGAAGTTATACTTCCATGAGTATTTATTACATGTTGAATAAAATACAGAATTTGGTTATGAAACGCGAGAGTAATGGCGATAAATAAATTGAACTATTAAAAAAAGAAGCGGAAGAGAACTTGAGACGTCACACACAGAGTGATTTCAGAAATAGAAAACTTTAAAAAAATCATAGTGCTGATAATACAAAAAATAAAGTTAAAAAAAAAATATTTTGGCTTAGTTTTAACAAATAAAAAAATACACAACTTCTTCGTTGACTTCCTATTGATGACTTATGACTTCTTATTCATTATATTTTTTCCTTTATAGCATAAATCATTATTTTTAGGATAAATAAATAACAACAGAGATGCAGAACAGATTAAATAAGGAAACATGGAAGTCTAGGCATTTAGAGCTGTCATTGGCTGGTTTGAGTGGCCACTTTACACACTGTAACATTCATAATTTTAATGTTTGAACATCCATATTTCTTCCATCTGTCGATTTTAGTGAAGTAAAAGAGCTGAAATCTTTATTGTTGCGAAGAGATTCACCTTAGTGGTGTATTTGAATCTTCAAGCACAAAGAATAAATATTTTGACGGACTTACTGCTGAAAGCAATATCTTCCAGCCAACCAAAAAACGGTCAAAACAAGAGTTGGTCAAAAATTCGGACAAAAAAACGAAAATATATGTCATAAGATACATACATGAAAAAAACCTAATTAATTAAGAATAACAGATGTTTTTGACAGTGACAATGACAGTCGTAAGCCCTGTATTTACAGGGCTTACTTATTACTTATTTCTAGGCATTTGCCTAGACTTACACATTCCTTACGTGGTGCCTCACATGCAGGTACCGCAATTAGTTACACAGAGTGACGTACGTAAGCCTATAAAAGTACCGACGAGCTAATCTCTCATTCTTCTTGACTTTTGCAACCCGCCACCGACTTACCAAGATTCAAGATCTATGCCTTATTAATTTATTGTTACCCACATAGAGAAAATATTCATTACTTTAAATTCAGTGTTCAGCTTTATCAATTGAATCTTTAATAATCATATCTCGTTCATTCTATTGTACTTTAATTTTGCTCGTAATAAATAGTGTTCATCTACTCATGTAAGTACCGTCTCCTTTTATTTATTTATTTATTTATTTTATTTTATTTTATTTTATTTCATTTTATTTATAAGCAACCTTTTGAAGAGTAAAGTGAGGGCCACACGTGAGATGTTAGATGTATGAACTTTGGACGATTTCATACACCACATTTATGCCTGCAAGGCAGGGATAAAAAAACATCTCCGCATAGCTGATGATCAATACAATTGGTACACGACAATAGGCCTCTCTACACTTATCTAAAGTACTCTCCATTTCTGCTGTTATTTGTTAATCTTGATAACTCCCTAGGTGGTGAAATGCAGTTTTTTCCACTCACATTTGGACAAACCCAAAATACATTTTAGGATAGATTACCCATATAAATATATTTTTTCAAGTTGAATAGTACAGTAACATGTATTTTTAAAACACCATTCTCTGACACAAAGAAAGATAGACACAGAGCCACGTTAGACAAAGTTGATTGCTTGAAATAAAAATCAATATTTGTACTAATCAATTTCTTTATTTTCCCATATTTTTAAGTATAAAAATATTATTTATGTACAGTCAAATAAACAGTGAGATAGAATGATTATCATAGACATTTTCGAAAGTTATTAAGAATAAAATAAGCCGTTTTTACACTGATTAATTTACAATTACATATTATAATAAGAAATAGGATTAAAATTACAGATGATATTATTTATGCAGGACATTTTTTATTTTATTTAGTGATTAATACATAAGCATAGCTTATTCGTGCGGAAATAATATTGAAGTGAAAATCTGATTAATAAACCATTAAAATTCAGCACAATTACAGCTTTATCAAATTTGTGTTAATTTTAATTGATGCAAAATAGTCTTTTGTAAAAATGAGATGACTGATGTTTATAATTTAATGGGTCTATTTTATATTGAGGTATTTTTTATGACACTTGAATATACTTATGTAATTTAAGGCAACAGAAATACTATTGACTCATATTATATAACAAATGTGTTTCTTAGCAATATAGTTCTATCAATGTTTGGTTGAGAACTTTAACAACCCAGGAATCATGAATGGATTTTGTTTGATGATAATGTGTCATTAAGTCAACAGATGTAAGAATTGAAAAATATGGCTGTCAAAACAGAGGCAGAATGGTAAAGTTAGTGAGTAGTGATCACAAATCCTGGTAAATGTCTAGACTTACAATTAATAGGGAAATATCACATACATACTACGAATACCGATAAAAATATGTGAAATGGATTTAGAAAAATGAATTGTATTTTTAAAATCAAAATGGATATTGTGGGAAAATGTTTTCATTCATAATTTCGAAATTAAAATTGTTGAAAAATACGCCTACACAAAAACGCAACAAGATTGGCCTTGACAATAAGACTATCTATTTAAACGGTCACAAATGTAACAAAATTGTGGCGCATTAGGGGCGTAGTCAACTTATGCTACTAACAACCACAAATCAAATGTATTTTTTTTACTTCATAGTATTTCATAAACATTAATTTATAATGAAGAAGTTCAGCAGTTTTTTTTATTTGTTAATAGACAATTAAAACTAAGCGAATTTTTTTATTTTTTATGTATCGTTTTATAAGCGCTAAGTTTTTTTATTTTTTAAATTACTTCGCGTGTGACGTCTCAAGTTCTCTTCTCCTTTTTCTCGATGAGTTCTGCTGATTCGTCAGTAGACTTACCGTAAACCGGAAATCTATCACAACTCTCTTATCTTTGGTTGATTCGGAAGAACTAGTGGCGTCATGCAAAGTAGTTCATTTTTATTAAAATCAGTTTTAATTTTTTTTTCCATCCTTTTTTTAGGTAACTTTGCTGTACAATTTAATACTCTAATTTTTACCACGCGTAAGAATACATTTTTATATTCAATAAGACGGAACTTCCTCATTGTAAAAAAAATGGTGATATTTCCCTACAGTATACTATGTATGCATACATATTAATATGAATTTGTAGAAATATGACAGATTTGTATACGCATGCATTATTGAAGAGAATATTAATAGCTCACAGCAAAACTTAGCATATTTCTCTCCTAACCTTACCTTGCATACATCTTCACAATTTAATAAGCCTAGAATCAAAAATCCTAGTGGTCAAACTATAAATTATTCTTCAATAACCCAAATAGTTACAACAGTCTAATATAAAAATGCACTAGTTTTCCAAGTATTTTTCTTATTTCTATTGTTTCAAAAAAAGGCCTTTTCTAATTACATAGATATTAACGATTTACAAAGACCTCTTATAGTAGCGATAACAGAAGCATTGATTTGGAATAAACTTATATGTAATTTATTAAATTTTCAGGTATTTTTGTAGTCCTGACAATAAATACCTCCTATCTGTTCTAAAGAAATAAAAATATTTTTGTATTTATGTACTGCAGAATACAGTCACATTGATACAGAAGATCTTGGGTATTTTTCCTACATATATTTTTTTCATATGTTTAATGTAAATTAATTTATGCATCATTATTATTCGAGTGATCTTCAAGGGAATTAAACTCTACAATTACACAAATGTTCATAATTCCACCAACTTCATATGAAAAATGGCGGCCTCCGTGGTGTAGTGGTCAAGACGCTTGACTCACGCACGGAAGGTTCCGGGTTCCATTCCCGGTGAGAACACAAAAATTAAAATGTGATTTTTCTCAAGCCTGGGTGCTCTGTGATGTAATTCACCACTGTAATTAGGCCTCCTGGCCTGTTGTGGAACAAAAAAAAAAAAAAAACCCAACATACTAAATTATTGGTTAATAAAGGTGGCATTTTTTAAATTTTAAAACAATAAAACATAGTTTGCCTTTAACTGCACAAGATGAAAATATTACCACAAACAATATCAATTGAATTTTAACAAAGCCATAGAAATCTATTTTTTTTGAATAACAATCTACAAACTTGCACAGGTAAAAAAGATGGCTGCCAGGCAACACAAATGTTCTTAGAGCAAAATGTACTAAGATGTAAATATTTTTTAATTACCAGCAAATTCAAAACTCGCGAGTTCATTTCAAATAATAAATCGTCATTGACACCTTTATCTCACAGGATCTACTTATATGGGCACATATCACGACTATCTTATCGTTGGGAATATTTCAATTCCGATTGGACCGTAGTTGACGGTTTGTAGTAATGAAGTGGAAAATTGTGTTTTCCAGGTAAAGAAAAATCGACTGCTATAGCCATCATTCATCATTGATCACGAAATAGCTGTCAATTACGCCATATAATAATGTAATTATTATAACGCAACAAAATAATATCCGCACATTGCCAGTGTTCCTCCCTGATGGCCAGTTTACGCCGTATAGAACGAAGAATGTACGAGAACATTAACAGCTACTGCCGTATTTTTCCCTCACGTAGCACAAGATACGACAAATAATGCATCTTGTTGAATAATCATCTTATTTAACAACTGGGACACTTTTGTTGCAGAATGTTTTTTGTGGGGATACAATATCTCCTCCTACCATATAATTACTTCAGTTTTACGTTGGCTATAGCCGTCTTTTAACTACAAATGTCTTTTGACCTAACAACTTTAGCCATCATTTCCTAAACGAAAGACCAGACATAACCGCGAACGAGTTAACAATAATTACGTATTGCTGGTATTTTTATTAAATATGTAGTTCACTGTTTATAACACCAAAATAGCATGAATAAACTTCCGGTTTGTTGGCTAAAACCAAAATGTAGTATGACATAAAATTACAAGTTGGTTTTTATTCAAACAATATTATATTTTAAATACTATAATGACGAAAAATCTAGAACAGCTGGCCACCCTATTTTGATTTGAGCAGTTGATAATAAAACATAGCATTTGAGATCAGTCACCGAGATCTATGATTTAACTGGTCCATTTTACACATTGCAAAATTCATTACAAAAGGAAAAATATATATTGAAAATATTACAATAAATGGTAGTTAAAAAAGTAAAAAAGAATACGAAAAAAATTGCATTTTAAGCACAATATATTAATATTTCATTACTTATTTTTATGGGCACAATCTTAAAATAAAACACAAAAATATTCTTCATAAGACACAAAAGATTAATAATAATATTATTTTAAACATTTAATGTAATCTGATATAATATTGCTTTTTTTCGTGAACAATATATGAGATATTGCAAATTTTTTATAATTTTTTTGAAGATTAAAAATTTCCAAACAATATTTTTAAAGTTTTTATGGCACCCGGGAAACAATTATGTCAATAACTAGTCAATAGGTTACTTGTGCTTTGAAAGGGGAGTAAACGAGAAGTAATTATCCAGCAAATCGGTTAAAAATATTAAACAAAAAAAATCCATATATTATCACGAGGAAAAAACTACTCGCAGGATCTAGGTTTTAAACCTGTCTTTCTGATTGCCAGTCAGATGTTCTATCCACAGAGCAAAAAAAATATTGTCTGTAAGATATAAATGAATAACTATTTTTACAATGACTAATAAGACTCTATCATTCACTGTATCAAAACAAACCAAATTCTTTGTTTTTAACACCTCTTCTAAGAGTACCACAAACTAATAGAGAAACACAACTTTTTAAAATTGATTTAATGCAAATGTTGTCATAATTAATAAAATTAATAATTGAATAATGAATAAGCGCAGATAAGTAATTTAAAAACTGACCATACAATATGTGATTCCACATATGTATGTAGTTAAGTGTCAAAGCAACAACCTTAACTGAAGAAGGCAAAAAATAAACTTTCTCATTAAAAATGTGTAGTTTCTTTTTAATGAGGAAGTTCAGTGGTATTTAAAAATAAAAAATGATGTATCCTATTAACAGCGCTATGATTGCATCAAGTTCTGCTGATAGGTGAGTTGGCTTCCTGGAAACCGGAAATCTATCACAACACTCCTTTACTGGTTTATTCGGAAGAACTTGTGAGAACAATATTTATAATAAATTTCCCGTAAGACTGATCATCCTCATAATTTTTATTTAAATCGAATACTCCCCACAAGCCATTTTCTTACCAATTATTATACTATCTTCAAAAACGGTATGCAAAGGCTCTATACGTGTGTATAATTATAGTCTAGCCATACAAAAATATTTTATTAATAATAATTATGAATTTAATACACAGACGCTTATATTTTATATAAATTTTAAAGGTATCTTGACTTTATAGGACTTATTTCACATTATACAAAGAAAACTCAGTCGCATAATGTGAGTTTTAATAATAGTATATTTACAATTAAGTTCACTAGTAAATCCCGAAGGAACACATTATAAATAAAATGAAAAGCCGTAATGTCAACAAGTAATGCCATAATTAAAAGTAATTTTTGATATTAAAAGTTCTAAACTGGATTTCTTAAATATGTAGCTTCTTAGCTCTTTAAATTTTTAATATTTTTTTTATACGAGAATAAACCAATAAGCTTTTTTTTTAGAGGCTCGTCAGCAGAGAAAGAGAGGATATAAAAGGAAGTTATGAAAAATATACAACACTTCAGCCAAAATTAAGAAAAAAAAACATCTTTGATTTTTTTCTTTTAACTGGTGGGAATCGAAACCATGCATGTTTCATAGTTGGCCGTCTAACCGACTGCGCCACGCATAAACCTTATAGTTGTTCTGACAAACAGTTACACAACATAATAGAGAATCAAATAACAACAGTGATTGTAATAATACGCACCTCGTCTTTTCTCAAATATTTTTTTTTTTTAAAAAGCTATGAAGTAGCGAATAAGTCCACTCTTAATGTAGTGGTGTTTTCCAGTCCACATGTCAGTGAATTTATTTGTAATTTTAAGAGTAATTATAAAACGTCACTCTCAACCTCAAAGTAATAACGCGCTATAGCTATAGAGATGCTTATGAGGAAAAAGTATTTGTGATTCCCTCAGTGATTTTCTTGATTTCCCCTGGGCAGCTCTTGGCCTCAAGCATCCTAAGATTGGATCTGAGTTGGATCTTTTTAGCCTTTCCCTTACTGTTCTAAATACACCCGTGCGTTACGGTGCTTTAAAAATAAGAGATTGCATAGAACAAAAGCCTTGCAAAATTTTGATTTAACAAACGTGCAATTGACAGTTTCATCACTGCGCTTGCGATTCTCGACATGAGTACTATAGCTAACTTCGTGATTGATAATTCTAGAATTATTTTTATCTGTATGGGCGGTATATAGTGGTAGCGCGTTATTACTCTGTGCTCTCAACACACAAAAAAAAACAATAAAATCTACACTATTTTAATCAAACCCTAATTTGAGTCAACTAATTTTATTTACTTCTTCTTCTTATGGTTCCTCTCCCCGATGGAGGTTGGAAATCATCATTGCGATTCTTACTTTATTGGCAGCTGCCCTGAACAAAGACTGAGTGCTGCAATGGAATCAGTCGCGCAAGTTCTTAAGTCAAGAGATGCGCCTTCTACCTGCACTGTGTCTTCCTTCAATCCTTCCCTGTAGAATCATTTGTAAAATTTTATATTTTTCGCCTCTCATCACATGCCCAAAGTACTCAAGTTTTCTTTTCTTTATGGTCTTCAGTACCTCTTTATCTTTTTCCATCTGTCGGAGAACATCATCGTTTCGGACTCTATCCACCCAGGAGATTTTTAATATACTCCTGTAGCACCACATTTCAAAGGCTTCGATCTTTTTTTAAGTGTTTTGGGTGAGTGTCCATGTTTCAACGCCGCAAAAAAGTACTGAGAAGACGTAACATTGAGCAATGCGCATTCGGAGGTCTAAATTAAAGTCTCTACTGCAAAGAAGGTCACGCATCCTAAAAAAGCAGTCTCGCGACATCTCTATTCTGACTTTGATCTATTGCGAGTGATCCCATTTATCATTCAGCCAACATCCTAAATATTTATATTGATGAACTTGCTCAATAACCTGCGCTCCAAATTTTAAAGTCATTGGGATAGTTTGTGGCCTTTTCCGAATAACCATACATTTAGTCTACTACTAAAAACAAAAAAAATATTAAAAAATAAGGCGCAATAACATTTGTCAGATTGATTTGACAACAAAACAATTGTCAGATTTTTTCAGTTTTTAAGAAATAAAATTAGAAGACTCTAATAAGCGTTTGATTATAATATTGAGTTCTACAAAATAAACACCAACTTAATAAATAAAATTGACTGTATTTAAAAATGTCTTGATAAGAAAAAGAGCATCTTTTTAAATATTTTTTAGTAAAATAAACTAATTTATTTTCAAATTTTGTTTGAATTTATCCATTTCAGATACTATGTACTATTTATCAACAATAACTTGTCAATATGTAATTTTTTCAGTACTGATCAAAATTTCCCAATTACCTCAAACATCACAGTATGTTTAAAGGATTTTACAGCACTTTACAACACTAGCTTTGCTACCGAGTCAAAATTATCAAAACTTAACATGTTTTTACAAGACCCCGTTCTCTGACGACATCCAATTGTATTTGCACAATAAGACGTGAAGCACCAAGACCTTATTATATAACGTGACTCAAGTGATAAATAAAACCAACTCCTCAAATCGCAAAATAAGAAATGCAAAGGGCAGTTTGACAAATGACATCTGCTTTTTATTCACACTACTAACAGGGATGTTTAGTTTTTTTTTACAGTTTTTGTTATTTTTCTTTTGTTAAATTTTAGGGAAGTTTTCCCATGCAATTGAATGTTCATATTATTGTTATTTTTTGTACTGGCAAATAAAGAATACGGTTATGTGTATGAAATAGAACCCAAACCCTGGATGAGTGTTTTTCACTCAGTAGCTTCACTCGGGTAAAAATCCTGAAAAAAAATCGAGTGGAGATGAAATCCGCCTCGTAGTGTAGCGGTTGGCGCGTTCGCCTATCATAATTGAGATCTTAGGATCAATTCCTGGCAAGGTGGATGTAAAATATTGGTTTTAAAGGTGGTTCTACACTGCAATATTTCATTGCTACACTGATCACCTGACTTTCTATGTAACAAAAACAATCCGTATATGATGCGTTTGGAATTCCAATGCAGTGCCCTATGCACCACTGAGTTTGATAGGGAGATTATTGCCATGTAAAAGATATTTTTAATACGATTTGATAGAGCGAACTTTATAAGTACTCGGCCATTTGAGAAGTTTTTTTTTCACTTGGTGTTAGCTCTGTAATAAGGTCCCGGACGAAGCGATCCTAGTTACCAGATGAAACTATGTATATTCAATGCACCACATTGCAGGGCTCAGTAGTAAGTAGAGTTTTGGTGGTTTTACGTAATGAAATCGTTGTCATCGCCAACTTCGAGGAAAACATCGTACGCTTCCCGGTGACAGGCGCCTTCGCTGGTAAACACATACTTGTGAAATGTCCCGTCCACGCAAATAGCTAAAAAGAAACAAAATGTTATATTTTGGATGTTTGTAGCGCTAACTTTGTGGTTCATTGTTATATTTTAAAAGAATAAATAAAATCACTTTGTGTTTTGAACCACTTGTTTAGAGAAGAATAGAAATATTACATTTAAATAATAAAACTCAACAATTAAATCATTTGGGAATCCTCGAAATCAAAAAAGCCTTCAAACATAATTTAAATATTTTAAATAATCAATTAAATTTAAGTCAAAGCCCTATTTTCAATATTTTCCCTGTAAAATCTAACCCTACCTTAAACACAATTACCCTCTCCCCTACCTCTACCCTACCATAAACACAATTACCCCCTCTGCTATCCTTTTCGACACCCACAGTTCACTGCTTCTTTGGGGTATATTTAGTCATTATATAACCCTGAACAGGGCAACGTGAGTTGACGAAACTAGTCGGTTGTGATAGTAAATATCACAACCGACGTGGTTCAAAAACCAAAGTGATTTTATTTATTCTTTTAAAATAATGAACAAAATGTTACTTTATTTAGTCGTAAAAAAAACTCAACAAGTTACAAGTACTGTATGTGTTTGTGTATGTTTTATATGTAGATGCATGTAGATATGTTTGTGTATGTTTTATATGTAGATGTATGTAGATATGTTTGTGTATGTTTTATATGTAGATGCATGTAGATATGTTTGTGTATGTTTTATATGTAGATATGTACATGCATGCGTTCATACATGTGTGCATGAATAGCTCGGAGTGTGCTAGTATTTTAATTTATTACCAATAACCTCCATGGAAAGCGCAAATGTTCATTGTAAAATCATTATTTTCTCACTTAGGTTTTTTGATTATTTATTTTTTGTCACATTTAATGTTTATACCTTTTACATAATTTATGAAAACTTAATTGGTCTTTTTATGTTAGAAAATCTTTGTTTTTAATGCTTATTATGTATGACTATGTTTTCCAAATAAAATAAATGTAGGATGCTCAGTAAGTTCGACAAGAGTGAACGCCATTTCATACTGTTATCTCCGTCCTTAGCAGACCTACGCCAATTAACTGCAGTATGTGAGTAGTTTGTCAAAGAAAACGGATTAAAATACAACGTAAGAAAGTGCGAGATGGTTGCTTTTAAGACAAAGACCTCAAGTACATGTTCCACCACTCTTCATCGACGGCGCAGAAGCAAAAAGAGTGAAGTCGTTCAAATATATGGCCATGTACTTGAGGAAAACTGTGCGGACGATTCCGATGTAAGAGGACAATATCGAGCCTATTGTACACGAGGTAATATGCTAGCACGAAGATTTTCTCAATGCTCCGGGAAATGCAGAACAGGTTGTTTCAGGTGCTGTGCTATGCACGGCACCACGCAGCAATACGCCAGTGAGCTGTGGTGTAAATACAACCAACAAGTGTTGGGGACATGAAAGTGTGCTATAGGAATGGTTATAGAGCCCTCCACAAGCTTCCCTGACATTGCAGCGCGAGTGAGATGTTTACTACTGCTAGACTCCCTCACTGAGATGGATTGCTGCGACACCGGATAGCAGGCCTCGGAGAACGGCTGGGGAAAAGCCCAAACATCATAATCAGCCCATTGGTGGAACACTGCTGGGAATCGAGATTGTGGCAGCATTGGATCAGGACTCTTAAATGCCATTCTGCAAAGTTTAGTTACCTATTCTACTACTTTCAATTATTTTCTTTTTAGATTTATTCTTTAAATCCTGTGGTTTAAATGTATTTATAAACCCCTTACGGATTACATTGATTTAACTAAATATTTTTTCTTTTTTAAATTCATATTCTTTGCTAATGATCATATTTTTAATGTCATTGTAAAGGTTGTATGAGTCTTTTGTTTAGTTTTGTCTGCTAGTTTATTGTATAATTTCAGTTCATTAACCCATAAACCCAGTTCATTAGTCTTGACTGTCCTGTCCGTTTTAGAGTGTTGTATATGATATTGTTCTGCTATTCTCATATTGTGTCCACATTTACTACAATTTTTCCCATGAATATTTTTATTTTTATATTGTTTACATCTGTTTTTATTTATCACGTGAATGATGTTTTTTCTAAATCTGTTTCATTTCTGATTTTTCTATACTTTGTAATGGTTATTGTTAGCTGGCTGAGTATTGCACTACCCGCTCAATTAAGTTGGAATAAAAATTACTATTTTTATTGAATTTCTAGTACATTGATGAGTTTATTGCTGTCTAACAATATATCCAACGGTTGTCAAGTTTTGTACAATTTTAAAGCTGTTTACAATTAGTGGACAAATATATTTATTTATTTATTACGCCATAGCCAATTTGTACAAATTGTATAACATAGTTAAAAAGTAATCAAATATAAGATACATATTAAATTTATAAATCTTACATACATTATGATGTACACATAGACACATTATGTTGATGTTGTTTACGTTAGTATAAATAAATTGAATTTTATAAATTGATTTTTAAAATTATTTTTTTATTTTAATCCGGATAGTTGGAGTTTTACTGTAATTGGACAACTTGAGGTATCCCGATAATAAATACAGTAAAACCACATTTTTACATTCATCAATTTTTAGTTTTCCCACTTTTTACGCCGAAATGTTTGGGTCCCATTTTTTCCATTCAAATATTCCCCAATTAACGTTTTTTTATGTTTTTCATAACCCCGGTTTTACGTTAAAAATTTTTCATAACTCATTCGATCTGTCAAAAGACAAAGAGCTGCGCGCCGCCGCGTTTGCCCAAAATGGTGAATAAAATCAAGGTAAATGAAAAAATGTGTAAATTGTTGTCTCAAACTAAATTCAAAGGTTCAGTGTAATTGACCATTTTGTTTAAGTGTAAGTTTAAAATTTGGCAGTAGAAATATTATTTGAAGTTATAAACAGAATTTGGAAAAAAGATTGTTTAAACAGTTAGCATAAAAGTGTGAAACAGTTTTGCCGCGATGTAGATGACAGTTGAAATTCTGTGGTGCCATACTAAAAAATTGTGTGCATTTTATGCAAATTCAAATTTTTATTTTTGTGTTTTAAGGTTGAGTTTTTTTATTTTTTTTTTATAGTTTTTTTTTTTAATTCAATGAAAAAAAACTCATTGTGGTATTGATTAAAAAAATACAAAATATTTTTAATGAAATCATAGGTAAATATGAATAGTCCCCAATTATGAGAGTTTTTTACAATTTTTCGGCAGTTTTTCATTTCCTCACTTTAGTGTTTTCCTCAGTTTTCAGACTTTTTTTTTGTTGCTCCCTTGAAAGACGTAAAACAGGGATTTTACTGTATGTGATAGTGGAATGTATCAACCGTGTAAAAAGGGAACTGGAATCACATCTCCAACTCACCATGTTTTATTTTTTTCCACTTATGATAAAATCTTGGGAGCCTCGAAGGAAACTTCGAGAAATCTATAGTATTACCTGCAACGCTGGTGTTACTGAGAAAGGCGCATAGTGCGGGCTGCTCTCTCGGTACAGCCCCCGAGGCGAGAGGCCTCTCGCCCCCGAGTAGGGCGCCGCCCCCTCCGCCGCCTCCGCCCCCGCACACCCCAAACACGTGCAGGGTCCCCTTGTCGGAGCAGCAGCACAGGAGCTCACCGCCGCGGGAGAAATTCATGCTGAAGAAGAGAGGTATAGTGAGAAATAAATTTTCCGTGTGTACATTTAAAACCTAAAGTAAAATAAATTCAGTGTTTAAAAAAATATATACTTTACAACCATTGAGGTGCGAATCGTATATATGTGTGCATGTACGGGTATAGATATCCATAAAGATATGGATATAGATATAAATATGGAAATAGATATTGATATGTAAAGAAATAATGTTTTTTAAAAAAAGGCTTTGTGCCTATTAATTATGTACACTTTTTGTTTTAAATTTTGTTATTCCGGTTTTGTATTTATTTTTTGCTTTTTTTTACATTTTTCTAAATATTGTTTGAAAACATATTATATATGTACTTTTTTTTTGCTCCTTATATTTAAATTAGTAGTAATTATTATTATACAACTATGTAGTGTGATCATATGTTTTCATGTAAAGGATCTTTACCGGCAAGCCATATTAATTGGCTTGGTGAGTCCTGTAAGAAAAATATTTTTAAAATGTTTAAAAAATATAATAAAAATGTAATATTATATGTAAATAATAAATAAATTAAAAAGTGGGCAGCTTACCATTATATTTGACTATCGATAATAATGTTTAATAGTAAAGGAAAATGAATAAAATAATTGTTATTTATTATAAATTACTCCGAAAATAAATATTAATAAAGCGCGCCCGGCCCGTTCCCAGTGAATAAAGAAACTAGCAGATCACTTCAGCTTATTTCTTCATACAAATATGTATACTGTATTTAAATTCGTAAAACCAGTTGCTGTTGTTTCCTCCTAAAGTAGGCTTTACCAATTACAGATATTTTTTGAAGATGGTCTATTTGAAAAATAGTACTTAAAACATGATTTCCTGAGGCCTATTTTCTATAATATTATACAGTTGACATATGACATAGGATGTGCGACATTCTAGGCCATCCTACAGTACTATTCATTATAGCCATATACAGGGTGTTCTTTAAACCGTCACATCCGAAACCACGATGATCAGTATGGGCAAGAAGATATATTAGCATATTTAAAACAATATTTAGAAGTAAGCAACCATTTGTTTTTTTAAAATTTTATTTTTGTAAATTTTATTTGTTCAAAAAATTTATTTTAATGTGCCAATATGTCTTCTTGCTCATACTGATCATCGTGGTTTCGGATGTGACAGGGTTTAAAGAACACCCTGTATATTCTTTTGTCATTCATTCGTTCTTCACGACTAAACCACTTTAGTGATCCTGTCTTACCAGAACAGTGTGGCGTGGTCGGCCCCTCGACGAAGGGTGTGAAGCAGCACCCGTCTCCGAGTGCACCAGACTCGCAGCAAGGTTCCCCGCTCTGAGGCCGTGGCCAGTAGGGCTCCGCCGGCCGATAAGGCTACGCAACGCAGGGCCCCGTTGTGGCAACGCAGAACACTGACAGCCCCAGAAGCATTCACATCCTGCCAAATTAATACAATTATAAAATAAAAATAATGAACATATTATAAAATAAAAACTTTGATATTAGTGTTACACGTTTATTTAATTAAAAGAACACAACTAATATTACAATCAGATCCTCATTGATCCAAGATTGTAAATATCTCTACATAGAGTCCAAGATTCTATGTATAGATATTTACAATTCGTTCAAATAATTTGCTGGCGACCTCTTTGGTGTAATGGCTAAAGGTTTGGTTATAGTTTCCTAGGAAAGCAATGCCATTATCTATCGGCCGCATATTAATGCATAGCATATTAATGCTGTGATGACTAAGATGGGTGACTTAACAGTGTCCAGAGATGTAAACTGAACTCTTTCGCTGCTGAATTTGGGGAGTGCGGTTGTAATGCCCATGCGGGGTTTATTTTAGAATAATTATTTTAAACAAAATAAATTCTTACCTTTATTTAAACCGCTTAATTTTTTTATATGTTGTGGATCATGACACATTACAAATTTTGACTCACTATTATTATCACTAAATCACTTAACACTATTTTAAAAAAAACTCAAAGTTTTAAGGTCCCCCATACAAATCAAAATAATGTATAGTCTGTTCATGATTTTTTGACACTTTAAAAAAAAAAAATTTTTTAGAAAAAAATAAGCGAGTTATTCTTCGAATAGTTTGTACAACTTAACATATTTTATTATTATTTGGAACAGTGTAAATTTTAGTATCTTGATATCGTATGATATTCCTCAAAACATGGCGCAGCACATAATGGAACGTTGCAATCTACGCACATAAACCTAGTTTCTTTGCAGATTTTTTTTTGACGTCTTTGGGATTGTGAACAAATATGACAACATGGTTTTTATGGTTTTTTTTTATCTGGTGTCTCAGGAATGAGTTTTGGGAAACGTGAGAAATGTCTACCGGTCAGACTCAGCAGATGATCCGTGATGTCGTTGGCCGACCAGTTTTATGATCGTGAATATGATATTTACTAAAGATTTGCATAGCTGTTTCTAACTGAAAATCTGCTAATGAAGGTTTTTTTCGGTAACTGTCAAATATACGGCGTGAGAATTTAATAATATCATATCAATAGAATGAAACACTATTTTTTTATATCACTTTGTGGTCTTTCTTAAACATCCAACAGAACTCAGCAACATGTCTGTTCTATCTACAGTTCCCATGTTGATGTTATAGTCTAAAACAACTTCGGGCTTTATAGTTGGTTGTTTTGTCTTCCAATCCAATTTCCCCGATGCGCCCATTGAATCGTCGTGCATCGTAGAGAGCATGTGGACTTCCTTCTTGTCTTGCCATTTGAGGGCCATCATGGTGTCAGAGTTCATGGATGATACTTCACCTTTTTTTAGCTTCTCAAAAGTAGGAAACCACTTCCGATTCTTCCATACAGTAGCACACGCGTTCGTTCCATTGCCATGTAATACTTGGAACAGTAATGGACTCGTGTACCAATTGTTCATCTTAAAGAAGTGCCCTTTATTAAAAAAGTCAGTCATGAAAGTGGTAACCACTGATCCCGACTTACCAACATTAAATTTATCGTATATCTCTGTATTTTTACCAATATAAGTAATAAAATCTAAAATATAGCCAGTTTTAACATCGCGAAAAACAAAAAATTTAACACCAAAACGGTTTCTTTTTGACGGAAACTTAGTCAACCTTTAAATAACACAAAACTTTCATCAACACACAAATTTTGAAAAAGCTCCAACGTGGATTTGAATTAATTTTTAACGTGCTCTATGATTGGTCTTATTTTATAAAGTTTGTGTTCTTTATTCGCTTCTGCATTGTTACAAAAATGTAACATGCTACTTATTAAAAAATATGTGTTCCGTGACATTACTTGAGAAAATATTGGAGTAACTAGGCCAGCACGGTTGACCAATGTTCACTCAAAGAAAGTTTTTTACTTCGTACCATCAACTTGGTTAAACCAAAAAATATATACATCTTGTCAGTTGTAACATTCTTCCATTTGAGAATATCAATTAGCAGTTTTCATAACATCGTCATAATATATATTAGTTTGTGCGCTATTTTCTCCATCAAATCGTTCGATAAAAAATGCAAAAATATGTCAGATTCACTGCAATCATCGTCAAATGGAATTTTAACACCAGAATCTGCAGTGCTGAATTCCTGAACCTCAGGAGAATGGGGACCACCTACCCATGCAGGAGGTGTATGTGGTGATGTCTGAGTTATGTTTTCTGATGTGCTTGTCGATGGATGAGGAGATATTACTGTAGGTGCGTCAAATTAAAAAATAACAGATTCGTCTTTAGAAGGTAAATCTAAATCAGAATCATCGCTATGGTCTTCTTCTGAATCACTGTTCATTAAGAAGTTCATTATTTCATCATCTCTCCCTAACAAATTTTTATCTCCTGAATGAGCCATTATAAATTAACTTTAAATAATATCTCCACAATAAAAAAAGTCAAGAATGTTATAATAAAACCACTAAAAACTAGTATGTAACACAATATTCAGTCCAGCAAAATATAATAACAAGAGATTCATATAACCATATCAAAGATGAAATCCGAATATTGTTTGAATGTTTATGTAACAGAAATAATAAAAAATTGAATGACAATAAAACAAATCACCAGTCCTGGTAATTAAGTTGGTTGAAAGGAAACCGATGTTTACTTTATCCCAGATTAAGTGTTAACCGCGCAGGCAAGTAGGTACGTACATTATTATTGAAACATGTCAAGTGCATACGGTGGTAATTTCAGACTGGTTCCGAAAACTGATTAGAAAAAATATTAAAAATAATAGCATGTGTCCTAAAAAAATCCCATGCCTAGAGAAAAGATGGATTTATCAAATGACGTAAAAAAAGTTTGACACAAGTGTGTATAGAGGCCACTACTAGGAAGATAATATTGAAAACAGCTATGTTTGAGATCCGCAGTTGCGGCACGGTCGCCGCGTATCGGCTATGCTCGGGACCTGCAGTGAAAGGATTAAAGAAAGCGATGATACTATCTGGCAGCCATGACAACTTATCTGTAAAAAAATTGCCCGCGATCAGTCGTAATGTAGAAATCAATTACATAGGTAGAAAAAATATTATCATATGAAATGTTTTGAAATAGAAAAACTGAAAAATATGATAAACTTTTTACTTGTAGCTGTAATTTCCCATAGCACTGAACTTTCTCATTCAAACAAGAACATATGTTGGGCATCTATCAGCCATCATCAACCTCTCAGGCTCCCGGCGACCAATTTCACTAAGTAAAGCAGTCGGTAACTTTTTAAGCTTGTCTCTTAAAATATTTTCGCAGTTCAGGCATTTTATTACATAATTTTTGTCCTACGTAAGTATTGTCTCTGTGCTAAAGACGTTTTAACCCTATTCAAGTTTTTATTTTAAAAATTACCAGCAATTGCACAGATCCTGTCTTGTGTCCGGGCGCCGCCAGCAGCCTCCTTGGACCCTCGACCAGAGCGGCGAGCTCACATATACCCTCAGGGTTGGGAGGAGTCTGCAGAACTTGTTGAGCTTTGGTCCCGCCCGGCCATCTCACTACAAATACAGATAGATCCAACGCTACGGCAATCCTGTAAGAGACGTCATATATTATTATCACTATCCCAGATCTCACTGGCGTCAAATCCCGGGGCAGCAATAGACCGCAGCACAAATGAAAATTAACACTGGAAGCAACCTTTTAAAAAATTGAGCTTTGAATACGTATCACCATTATGGACAACAGGGCCTGCGTTGAATGGAAGAATAATTATATAGATTGAATTATAGACAAGCAGATTCTAGCTCCACAGATAGGAACTAGATTACAGCGTGTCTTGCAGCTACAGAGCGCATGGACGGTATGAAATCTATCCCCAATTTACATAATTTAAAAACTGAATTTTTGTTTCTCTAATTATTTTTCCAAAATCATATACAAATAAGAGCTAGATTACAACACATCCTGCAGCTACAGAGCGCATGGACGGTTGGAATTCTAAACCCTATTTATGAATTTTAAGGTTGAAATAGTTTTATAGTTCGTGACATTTACTTAAGTACTTATTACTTAACTTTTTGTCTTGGCTTTAATTTTTTTTAGTTGTGTTTTATTTCAATTGTACCTGTATATATTAAAAAGAAATGTATTTACCATTGTTAAATGGACTTAATAAGTCCGTAAATAAATAAATAAATTAACTTGTCAAAATTGAGCAAATTTCTATGTTGGTAAAACTTCACATATATTATAAATATTAAAATAAAATAAGAAATACATTTTAAATAAGAGTTAAAAAACATATAAGATGTCACAACAATAATAACTTCTCGGAATTCGTGAATCATCCAATATTTTACATAAGTTTTGTAATTTTGAAATTACACTGCCCGTGACATCATGAGTTCGAGTTGAGTTTTTACGCAAGTAGGCGAGTTTTTCTGACACTTAAAAAGAGAACCCCGTACCCTTCAAAACACTCCAAACATGTGTTAACCTAAACCTGTGACGTTTTAAAGCAGTTTTTTTTATTATTTTTTTTATACTTTTTTGAGAAACTTCACGGAACTATTAAATGCTCTAATTTTTACCACGTGTAAGAAAATATTTTTCCAAACTAATTTCTTCTAGCACTAAACATCCTCATTGGACTAGGTCTCGTACTTACATTTTATGACATAGAAACATTATTACGTTATGAAAATTTAAAAAATCTGCTTACATATCTCTTCTAATGCGTACTGCTTTGACTGTCGATGGAAACGGAATTTCGCAAATGAACTTGCTCTTGGCGTCGTCGTACACCATGAGCATATTGTCCTGCGACCTCCTCACGAGGAACAGCAGGTTAGTTCTGTTCAGCATCTCACACAGCGTCACATCTCCAACTTCCTCCAAACCTAAGGAAAATCAATCACTTTAACTATAGCAATGGATTCATTTAAAAACCAAAAATACGTTTGAATTTCTTAAAAATTAATGGCTATTCAGATGCAAATCGTGTTTTTCTGGGTTCTAACCTCAAATTTATCCTATAATTAAAGAAAAATATAACAAAATTTGTGTGATTTGAAACGCTGGTTTCTTTTTTAAATATATAAAATTTCAGCTTTTTCCTTTATTAAATTTCCAGTTGAATTCATTAGAGCAAATTTTATTTAAATTATTATTATTATTAATTATACACTAGCAGCTATTATGCTGATGCGTGTACATCAAGTGTACATGGTTATTAAACATTATAAATTGATGTGTGCATCTAGGCGGTTTTTTGAATACATTAACTGAACTAGCACCAATCACTTTCTCAGAAAGCCCATTCCATTTCTCCACGACTCGGTTTTTCGGGAAGTTCTTTCTGGGGTTGGATGAGAAGGAGGTAGTGTTTAGTTTCAATGAAAGACCTCTGAGATGGCGGTTTTCATTCATAGTGAACATTAATTTCAACTTGGGTACATAATACTTGGTCTTTGTATGAGTACCAATGTACCTGAGTTTAGTCTAAATTTCAAGAGGCGTAATCTGCTGGTTGAAAAACAAATATGTTTTAGTTATATAAATCTTTTAAGCACATTATTTACTTTAAAAAAATATTATTTTTATCATTTACTTTATTCTTTTTATGGTGCGATTTTCAAAGCACAGCATTTAAAAACGGCAAAATCACATGATTTTCCTACTTTTTATCAGACTACAGCCTTAACTTCAGTCTGTGTGGTAGTTCATTGCACATTTTTCTGGAAATTTTTATATTATATTCCATTCAAAACATGCTGGGGTTTAAAAGGTTTAAAAATGCCTATCACACTAGATGTTATGAACCAACTTAATAAAGCATAAATAAATAAAGAATACTAAGTTCTTTGAGCAGAACAGGGTCAAGTTCAAACAATACTCGGAATGAGTCATGCCTTTATTTCAAATGACCAACCATTGTTTTTATTCAAAAAAATATTCTCCAATTCATGCTGTTGAGTGATGTCATCGAACTAATGCGTGAAGTTTGAACAGGAACAAACCACGATTTATTGAGACTAACCAGTAAAATAAAATATTTTAAAGCAGCCATTTTAAGACAGTCTTTAAAAAAATTACAATGGTTCTCACAACTTATACCCAATATTAAATTGTGGGGTAATTACTGCAACTAGGTTACTTTAAAATCAGGATTTTTGAGTTAGCCACTAAAACACATATTTATATCTTCCTCCATGAATGCTACAAATTGTGATGCATTCAAATCATCAATGTATTATTATTATTATACATTGATGGATTTAATGTACAACAATAATTTGATTCCAGAGCGTGTCGGTATTTGTAAAGTTTAATAGGATTTTACTGGACTAGGATGGCAATGAAGAAAATTTGTGTGAATGCCCAGTTGCATTCCACCAGCAATACTACTGACTAGTCCAACTCGTTAGCGTCTACGTTGTGAACCCTGGGCAAAAGAATCACACTCATAACAGTGTGATCACGGCAGATAACGAGAGGATGAAAGGCGAGTTTTTGGCGCCTTCAAACCAGATCCAACCAGCTAAGGGAAGGTAACCCCGACAGAAAAATCCACCAGAGACAGAAATGGGAAACCACTCTGGTCATTTTTTCCCAGGAATGACTACGGCGAGTACATCAATAAGCAGACGTAGTTCAAAGTAGTTCATATTAATGAATTTTTCATACATTTTTGAGAAACTTCGCAGTCCAATTAAATGCTCCAATTTCCCGTAGCGCTGAACTTCTTCATTGCATGAAATTGACTGTAATGTATTTGAGTAGGATCTAAATATAAAATAAAAATCGTGTTCAGTTGGACAGTAAAATGGATGGAATTATAATAGTTAAAGAAATGTTAAAACTTACTATAATTTGTCTTCTCTACAAGCGGGTCTACATTGTATATTCTTAGGCCTGTATCCATACAACAGGTGAAACATCCTATAAAATAAAAACATTGGATAAGACACACAACATTTATCTAAAAACCGACTAGAACTCATCACAAAAAACAAAAGCAATGATTGATAATTGCGTTGTAAAATATTTCACAGACAAATACGTAGGACTTCGTGGCGGGGTGCCACTGATAACGAGCACATGGAGAATCCATTGTCACGAAAAAACTTCCAATTACTCGGGCGGGTTTAAAAACGCGACGACTCGTTGCGTTTAACTCAAAATTCGAAATAAACGTAGCGATTAAATTACTAAAATCAAATTTAGAGAACAAAGGAAGCTATGAATACGTGATAAGTATCAAACAGACCTTGGTCTTGGTTGAATCTCAGACTCAGCACTCCACTCCCTCGTCTTGCTCGCGCCATCACTTCTGGTGCCTTCATTTACCGCCAACATATGTCATGAAGTATGATAATCCTCGGTTTTATTTCGCGATTAGCGTCGTTGAGAATGTTTATTACGCACTTTCATTGTGTGTTTAGTATGGACTTGTGACAAACAGCTGATTCAAAAAGATCAAAACAAACTGAGGTTGGCTACGCGAGATATCTGCAAATATTTTTACCAGTGATACCATTTGAAAATTTCGCCAACCAATTTTTTGTTTGTTTGTAGTACTTACGCCTAACTCGAAACTTCATACTACCGGGGCTTGTTATTGTCAATAAAAATAAACTCACCTCTCTTTTTCAACTTTACACTGTTTTGTTAAAATTTTAAGATGTATAACATAAGAATTTAAGATAGATTATATATTATGTATATGTTACGAGCCTTAAACAAAAAAAAATAAATATAAAAATATAAAAAAGCCTTGTTTTGAAAAGCGTAAACAAAATAATTTTTTTTCAATTAGTAGTGTTGGGTAAAGAAAAAAAAATATTCATGTTTTCGCGTACACATATTTTACTCATTCGTGTATTTTATTCATTATTGTTCGTTTGACGACTGCTTATGTAGGTACATAAAATTAAATTGACCAAATCAGTCTATAGGGGATTCGAATCCACCCCTTCGGTCCGGCAAGGTTAAAAATACTCTTATTCTTTTTTCTGTGTAGTGTTACTTTATGTGGTGAAAAATTTGAAAAGTTTTTGTGTGTAAACTTTTACATTACACAAATATCCACATGTCATTACAATCCGATTGTGATTTAATAGGAATAGAGGTTTATTCAATTTGATTATTCCTAAAATTATATTTAGTTTTTTCATTTTAGGAAAATATAAATAATACATTAAATATATATATTTATTGCTAGTACGTCTATAGAGTTGTTTAATTGATTTGTATCCGGGTGGATTGAGAATACAAGTAAATGTGTGTAATATAATCAAAATCATGAAAGAATGTATTCGACTCGGTGGCTACTCTCAGGAAAAAATCTTAAAATGGAAATCGAGTATTCAAAAGTCCGCCTCGTAGCGTAGTGGTTGGCGCATTCGTCTATTATACTTGAGGTCCCAGACTCGATTCCTGGGAAGGTCGGCATAAAATAATTGTTACTAGAGGTGATTTTATACTGAATTATTTTATTCCCCTTAGACTGGCACTTGAAACGCCAGACTGATTACCATGATTTCCTGTAACAATTGATTGAGATATGATGCATTTTATTTAACAATGCAGTGCTCCGCGCTCCATCGTTTGCGGATAAGGGTTTGATGATGATTTATAAAGTAATTAAGTACCTACCTACTAAAAAATATTTTTTTAAACAAAAGAACATTGCAAGTACCAAATGACAGTTTATTAGCAATTTTTTATTTGAAAATTGTTGATTATGTAAAACCATTTTTTTTATTTTTTTATTGGTTCCGGACAATTTTTATACATGGAGGAATTTAACCTTCATCTCCAAATTTTAGTTTTTAAGGGGTTCATTAATTTTATAATTTTTGAAATAGCTTTCAAAATTTTTTCAACATTTATGAAAAGCAGGATACGGTGAAATGACTATTTAAAAAAAATACTTCGATTTGTTTTTTCTCAGACGGCATCGGTATGAATTATTTATTAATGTTTGGTTAATGGAATATTTAAATAAAACAAAATATTATAATGCTGACATCACCTCACTTAAAAATTATAATTCATTTGTAGCAATCTTGCATTTCTGCACAGTTTTTCTGTTTTAATAATAATGTTATAGAATTCTTCACGTTTAAGTAGTAATGGCTATAATTTTTATTATTATTTTGCACGCCCATTATTTAATTAAAGTCGTTTTTCAAAGCAAAATTAAAAATTATGACACTTCTAATGCCCAAAAGCTCGGTCATGCCCAACGCGTGTTTAGTAAATATAATCGAAATCAAAATGCCTGATTGCGCCATGGGTGACAGGGTTTGATGAACAACCTGTATAGAAGCGCCAAGCTTGAACAAGGGTAAATGGATCCACTCTGCAGTGGCTAGGAGAAGCGTATTATTTATAAGCATATTATATTAATCTATGATTTAAAATGTAATGTTGACATAAATATTTTTTTTTTTTTAAATTCGAGCTTCTCATGCGTTGCCACAGGCTCCAGGCTCTTTGGCAAAATAATCTAATCTTGAGCGAAAATTATTAAATAATGTTTTTCAGTACCTAAATACCAATTTATTATTCATTAATATATATATATATATGAACTTTTTAGTTTTACAGAATCTTGAAATGGGCTGCGATGAATTGAAATCCGTCACTCATACGGAATATAGATGGCCACATTCGTTGCGTGTAGTTGGCAGGTAATTAAATATAATTATTCTGTACGTGTGATGTCACTGAACTCCTCCTAAACGCTTAATCGATTTACTTGCGATTTTCAATTTCGATATTAAATTTTTCAATCTAATCTCTAAAAAAAAGTTATGAGCATAAATATTTTTTTCGTCGACCTACCAGGGTTGAATTCGACGAGAATACATATACATAAAAAATGGAAGGATGTTGTTTTTTTTTTTGTGTTTAAAATAGTTTTTATTTTATTTTTACAAACAACATTCGCTTTTTATGGATCCCAATCAGATTCTCTTCTTAAATTCCTTATAATTTCTTCTCATTTATTTCTTTTTACTGGATTTTCGGAATTCTAACATCCTCAACGAACTACTACAACTGCTTCGATCTGATCATGAAATGTCAGGGAACTCACAAAAGTAATGCCCAGATCTTTCACCTTCGAAGTCCTCATAAGATTCTGGTCATTCATTCTACAGCGTAAAAAAACGTTTTGTGAGCCCTGTAGCTCAATCACAAATAACTATCGACGCGACGTGCTAATAAGCGACGTGATAACAATTTCTCACCATGGTTGTTTATCGTATTCGCGATCACAATGGAACATCCGTGAACACCTAATATTAAATGTTCAAATATTTACCTTTCGCGACGTATAATCCTGCTATGCAATCACATATTTGAATTTTACCAGTTTAAATATGGAAAATATTCCAAAACTGCTATTTTTATTTATTTATTATTATGCTATTAATTGCATTTACCCGGCGATTGGCAAGCCAAATGTCAAGAAAAGCAATCGCCATAGTGATTGTAATTTGATTTTAACTTTTTTTGTACTAGATACTCCTTACTATTTTGCAAATACAGTATATTGTATCATTTTTATAGTAAACGCCGGTTTTTCGTCAGTGAACTGTATTTATTTACGAGGAAAACAAAAATAAACCGACACGAACGTTGACTTAGAAATTATACACGCGTTGACTTATGACTGCGATAACTTAAGCATGTTCATTGTTGTTCATTGTGATTGCTCAAATGCTTAGCACGTTTTTAAGCACGGCGATAGTTTTTTGTGATTAAGCTACTGGTGAAAGACATAACTGAGCATTTTTAAATATTATAGAATCATTTCTTCTCACTATAAAGCTGATATTTATGTAGGGTTAGACAGAAACACATATTTCAATAAAGATAGTGGGGTTGCCTCGGATATCTGATCCGCGGTTCCGCAATAATACCACGAGACCACAACCCAGTTCTCCGGATCAAGTGGTCACCGAAAATTTAATTCAGGTATTTGATTAGCTAAATTTCCATATTTTCAGAGCTTGCGAACCGCCTGTGCCAGCCCACTTTGCAGAAGTTGTTAAAGAAAAGCGGTTTCCAACATGTGGCTGCGGAAGGCATCCCCACGAGCCACAGTTGAAGAGATACGCGAAGCTTTCAGATAGACACAAAGCACTGTGCCAAGAATATGGAATTGTCGTTAGAGAGGTAAGATTTTCTTCTTGTTTTGTTTGATATTAGCACTGAAAACGACAAAACGACAAAGCACATAAGGCATGTCCAGTATTCTAAAAATACCCTTACAGTGATAAGGGAGAGTATCTATTGCATATATAGTAACTGAAAATATGAGAACTATAGTGCTTTAAATATAACTTCATTAGAATGACAGTTGTCAGAAAAAGTGGCGACATAACTTTGTAGTAACGTCTAAGGAGTTATTTATATTGACACACGAACAATCATTCGTATCTGGCATGTTCATTTATTTTTTAAATACAATACTTGACATATAAATCAACATAATTCTATAAAATCAGTTTTAAAACTTAAAAAAAAAAAACTAATTATTAAAGACGTGTTTACAAGGTTACGTTATTTTGAAAAAATGACAGAGATGGGACAAATTGATCAAAGTAAATCAATCGAATAAAAAATAGTCAATTTGTTGTTGTTCATGAATAAAAGTATTTAATGTTTTATTTTTTAGTAAATAATTGTCTAAAACACACTAAAATAGGCTTGAGTTTGCGTTTTGATACCAATTTGTGGAAACCGAGTTTCATGATTACATGAAAAAACTGATAAAATCGATTTGATCGGTACATGATCAATGATTTGTAATTTCCATCACTAGTGACGTTAGTTTGACAGCTGTCATTTTAACCAAGCTATATTTTAAGGACTATAACTACTCACTAACTATACCGGCATGGATTTTTTTCTTAATTTACCAAGTCTTTCAAAACGCCGCCCGCCGCGCCGATTTATCTGCATTTAAAAATTACTTTATGGTTTATTTGATGTCCCGACTATTCTTCAACAAATGCCTCTTAATGTTATTTTACGCACACTCAGAAAGAATGAAATTCTATTCCCCGGTCATGATAAGACTAATAATTATAGTTTCCTGGCACCTCCATCCAGAAAGATCAGACTTGTTAACGAAAATCAGAATCTGAATTATTTTGGTTGTAAATTTTTTTTTTTTTTAAAGGAATAAAAGAAATATTTGCGTTCTTATGATTTACCCAAATATTTAATTTAGAGGGCCATTTTCAACGAGTTGTAAATAACTCACTATTAGAAAATGGAATCGAGTTGGGGTAGAGTGGGATTCGAACCGCGGACCTTCGGTCCGTGAGTCCGAGACACTAGCCACAGGACCATAACTTCAAAAATACTTAATAATATTCACCACCTAAATTCCTTGAAAAATTCATTAATAACTACCACTACTCCTACCATCACGCATTTCTCCGTAGGGGTAGGCAAAGAGAATGGACCGCCACACACGTCTATCCTGGCATACATTCCTAGCTTCTTCCACATGCATACATCTTGTCATGTATGTCCTTCGGTTCTGTCTGCTTTTGACATGACCATACTTAAGATTTTGTTTTATCTGATCATGCCATGTCTTTCTTGGTCGTCCTCGTCTAACGTTACCGTTCATTTTCGCCATATATACTTGTTTTACCATTCTTTCGTCGTTCATTCGTTCTACATGACCAAACCATCTCAGATACCCTGTCTTAATCTTTTCAATTATACTTGACTCAGATTTACACCCTCGCCTGATTAATTAATAATAATTAATTAATTCCTTCCATTATCTAAAATCACCCTGGATCCCATAATGTTGGTCTCTTATATTTTTTTGTCTTTGTTTTTTCTTATGTTTTTTTATTTTTTTTATTTTATTTTTGCACCACAACAGGCCAGGAGGCCCAATTACAGTGGTGAATTACATCACAGAACACCCAGGCTTGAGAAAAATCACATTTAATTTTTGTGTTCTCACCGGGAATCGAACCCGGAACCTTCCGTCTGTGAGTCGAGCGTCTTGACCACTACACCACGGAGGCCGCTAATAGTTTGTTGTTCCGTTTAATAGTTTTAAGTTAATGTACTCGTATATAATTGTCTTTTTCGTTCAAATAAATATTTAAAATGGACTCTCCGTAAATTTGTTAATTTAAAATATTTATTTAGCATTGAACCAGTTGAAAAAGGGCGTATTTTTGTTGCTAGACAATTAAAATATTGTAAATTTATTGTTTATTTATCTCTTCAATAATTATATTGATAAAACAATGTCCTGATGGACGATCTTGTTTAAGACCACTTGCGCCATGGTATGCTATTTTGATTTGAATAAATGAAGTCCAGATTTTGGAAGAATTACTTAAACATAATGATAAATAATAATGTAGATGATGAAACTTATCTAATAAATGCACTAGTGGGTAGTCATGATTTATTATTATTTTTCAATGTATATAAAAAAAATCTGACTTAAAACAGGTTAAATCTGTTCGGCAGACTACGCATAATATGTATATGTGTATATTTGTGTATGTATGTATATATGTATATTTGTGTATGTGTATATATGTGTATGTATGTATATATGTATATGTGTGTATGTGTATGTGTGTATGCATATGTATCAAAATGTGTATACGAGTAAGTTTATATTTTATTAGTCTGTGATTTATATTAACTTGTAAATTATTATCATGTATTAAAATGTAATTGCCTAGCTTTGAACGAGTTATGTACTCTTGTTAGCTGAGGAAAGTGAACATAAAATTGTATTTATGGTAAAATGTATAAATTAATAAATAAATAAAATTAAAAATGGTTATCGTACCAATATCTTTTGATAAATATAAAAATCGTAAAATGAGTAATCTTGATTCTGATCCACGTGTTGAGATGCTGAATCTGAAGTAGGGTTGACATCGTCACCACGAATGGTGCGTGTTTGTCCAGAAATAGTTCTACGCAGGAACCGAACGTGGAACTCTGTCGTGATTCAATCCCCGCACAAATAGATGAGACACATTCCTACACTATTCTCAAAGCGATCGAGATAGTCATGATGAATGATACAAGAGACATAAACAAATAAACAAATAAGTGTGAAGTTCGTGTCATGCGTCATGCCTCGTGCGTATAGTTCAGTGATGGGTAACCTATGACACGCGTGTGTCACGCCAAGACATTTTGGGTGACACTCATCCAGGGCCGGTTTTAGCACTACCAGTGCCCTTGGCGGGATTTCTACGGCGCCCCCTATCTTCCACCCCTTTAAATCAATACGAAAAAAAGCAAGGTTTATAATGAAATAACCATTTATTAAAAAAAATACCAATAAATTGTACTTTTCTAGCCTTTCTATCAACGAACTCTTTTATTTAAATACTTAAGTTTATGTCTTCCGAAATTTCGTTTTCGATTGCAAAGATGCCAAGTTTGTCAATCTAGATTGATATATTGTCGATCGTGGATAAGTTTTTATCAGTTTAAGCTTAGAAAAACTCCTTTCCCCACTAGCAACCGTTACAGGTATTTGCAACACTATCCATACATTTGGATACAGTTCTTGTAAGTTACGATCTTTCATAAAATTCAAAACAATGAAAGGATTAACGACATTCTGATCAGGCAAAAATAATTTCAGACTTGTGAATTCATGACACAACATACAACCATCTACATCGGATTTAGAATCTACTGTTAATTTCAATTGGAAATTACCACAGAGATTGAGAAGGTCTGGTTTTTCCGGAATATTTTTTATATTGAACAGAAAAGACCAAGATTTTGAGTACTCATTTAGCTTTTCAAATTTTTCATTGAGTAAAATAAAGGCAGTGTCCAAATGGCTGTAGAAAAATTAAAATGCCTTTTTTAAAGAAGTTATAGGCTCATCATGGGCCACTATAACGAGTTTTTCGCTAGATTTAAGAAATTTACGAGTAAGTTGGACTTGCTCGATGAGCGAGAGGATAAAATGGGGCGCCTGCAGCGCCCCTTTATATTTGGCGCCCTGGGCGGTCGCCCAACCGCGCCCTACCCTAACGCCGCTACTGCACACATCGCTTACGGAAGATCTGATTACAATCATGAGACTCAGTGGTTTCGAATGGATGTAATGAGATGATTTGAAGTTACAACTTACTGAATTTCAACGAGAGCATCTTGGCTCAAAAGTTTGTCGACTTGAGGTCCAAAATCATAAATTTATAAAGAAATCGTCTGGGAAATGAAGAATGTCACTACGATCAAGACAATATTTGAAATTTTTTTATTATTTGAAGCACTTACTTTGTGGAACATTATTATTTAATATTATACTAAAATAAAATCATTTTGTTTTTATGTGCCGTTTATATTTTTATAATTTGACAACCAACTAGTTTCGGCAATACCTATGTCTTCTTCATGGTTAATTACAAACTAACAAATGTATAAAATGTTCAAATTTTCGATTTTCACGAATCGCGTATTTTTAAAACTAGAGTTAAAAAACATATGAGATGTATTAAAAACAATATTTTTTCTGAGTTTGCTGAACATATCCTAACAAACAGTCACTCATTCAACTTTGAAGATGGCATCGAAATTTTACAAACAAACAAAAAAGAATATGCACTTGATTATTTTGAAATATTGGAGATTAGAAAGGCTGTAAATATATTTTTTTAATATTATTAATAATCAAATAAATCTTAGTAATAGTCCGAATTTAAATATGTTCCCTCTCCCCCAATCCACACACAAACCCCATCTCCTCTCTACTTCCGTAGCCACGCCCACTCTAAAACTGTGAAATGTTTATGCATGATATGTTAGTTTGTAATTAACCCTGAAGAAGGCATGGTATTGCCGAAACTAGTTGGTTGTCAATTTATAAAAATATAAGTGGTACATAAAAACAAAGTGATTTTATTTTAATATATTAAATATTTGAAATGTTTGGAACCGATTACCGCACACTTTTTTTGACACTCGGAAAAATGTAGCGATGGCTTTACTCACAATACTTCCTTGGCGTATTTTTGTGAAACCTTATTCATGGCAAGGAATAATACTAAAACTAATAAATTAATCCGATTGACCGATAAAGTTATAACGCTTGCCTATCTTTAAAATGTAAGAAATATCAACCTTTAATTATTGAATATTTGGTAAACGCAATTCAGCAACAAAAAAGTCACCTAGGTAAATAAGTAACTTTTTTTTGTATATTTTTGTTCAAAAACTAAACTCTTTCACATATAACAAAAGCAAGGTACAAATAATTTACAACAATAAAAAAAAACCACTGAAGTTATTTAAAAATCACATAAATAAAATAACTCGAGTATAACTCAGTTGTTAAGTGCTAACCTTTTGCCTTTTGTTACATTCAAAGCTAGCTCAAACCCTTGTTAGATAATTGCCATCTCCCACACCTTAATAACTTATATGGTATCGTAACTATTTTATTTTTGATCTTTGGCTTGACATTTTATTTTAGCCAAGGGTTATTTATTAGTAGTAGTCTCTACTCATTTGACGATTTATATCTAGAGTCTATACGCGTCTAATAATTTACCTACTCTCACCTGCAAGGGGCGGATGTCCCAAGGGACAATATTGTCTTTTTAAGGATTGACTATTTAGATGCACCTTGCGATGCTCCAAACTGAACCTTTCATAAATTAACCTATTATAATCCCCTCCATTTATTGAAAATGTACACTTTATAACCCAATACATTGGTTCCAGGAGGACACATTGAAATTAGATTCCTAACTTAGTACGTCGTGACTACGACAATTTATTATTAAATGTAAACTTGAATATTATTAAATTATAAGTACAGTAAACCCAACGAGTGTAGTTGGACACATCTTGTTCTCTTCAAAAGTGAACTAAATAAAACAATACCATCTTCGAAGCTGCCTTTTATTGACTACTGGAGGGCGATTCAATTACTCATTACAAAGTGCCCCTCAACACCTTACACGGCACATAACAGTTATATGGTCACCGTATTACAGGGTACATGTTAAGGACATCGAAACAGTTCAGCATAAATTTTTGGGTTTTATCAATTTCAAATTAAGTATACCGATTGAATACATAAATTACACTTAATTAAATGATTATTTAAACATCCAAACATTAGAAAACAGACGAAAATTAAATGACTTGCTTTTTTTGTTTGAAATAATAACATCAATGTTCGATGGTTGTGAACTTATCAATTTGATTAATGTGCGAGTGCCTGGTCGAGTTAGCCGATGTAATACTCTGTTCTACTGCGGTCCATCATCGACCAATTATTACAGAGCGAATTCACCAGTAATGCGGATGCATGTACTCGCGAACCAATATGCTAACAACATCGATGTCTTTAACGTGAGTGTACGAGACGCGTTTCCGCCTCGTATAAAGAATTGTGAGACTGTAAAAATCTCGGCAAGGCGCTGGTATTCTACTGCGAGCTGCGATAGGTATCAGTAGCCCGTAGGTATGAATATTTATTCCAAATACTGTCAGCTGACAGTGGCGGCTAGCAGGTTGTAAATCCGCTTCTGGATTCGGCTGAGTCCAGGAAAGATGCAGTGAAGATCTGAAGACGAAGTGGCGAAGTAATCGGGCAGAGTAGAGTTAAAAGAGAGTGTTTACTGTTTTCGATCGATGTCTTTATTTCTCACATGTGCACATATTTATACAAGATTACAAAATCTGACCCTACGGTTAACTTAGGTATGGGAATGGTGCCGGCCCCCCACTCCTGTCAAGTATTCTCCCGAGCGGCCAACGTAAATAGGCGCCCCCTAGCCAACGTATAAGCCCCGACCCCCGCCTCCGTCCCTCCATTGCACAATCGAGCGCCGACTAGAGCGGACGTGAAAGGGCCGCTAGCTTGACACGCTCCGCTCAATTTGTCCTTTATACGGCAGCGGCCGGTTAGGCACGGAATTAGCCTCGCAAACTCATACATACTAGGTTATATATTAAATACAAGTAAAATAATAATTGAAACATTTATACTAACATACAATAATAAAATAAAGGACTATGACGTCGGCTACACTCCCCCCTGTCGAGAGACACTCCTTAGTAATCAGACGTCATCTTGTTTTACATTAAGTACTGCGAGTTTGGCCGTTGGTCGCGTGAATTCGCCTTTCGCTGTCTTGACCCTTGCGGTTCTGATGATACCATCTCGTCCCGGGTTGACCTCGATAATTATCCCACGTGGCCACTCGTTCCGAGGTAGAGCTGGGTCCGTGATTATCACTACATCTCCTACTTCTAGCGGTTTTGTAATCTCTCTCCATTTTTGTCTCTGGGCGAGGGTTGGTAGGTATTCACGAAGCCATCTTTTCCAAAATTGATCGGCCATTCTTTGGGCGATTCGCCATTGTTTTTTAAGGCACACTTCTGGGGGCGTGTCTCGGTAATCCGCTAAGCGAGGTTGGCTACCGTCATCACCTATCAAGAAATGCATAGGTGTTAGTGGTGGAGCGTCTCTCGCGTCGAGTGACAGGTGAGTCAGAGGTCTTGTATTCACAGTAAACTCTGCCTCTGCAATAGCTGTCAATAAAACTTCCTCTTTTGGGGCCTGTTCTTTTAATATTGCCATTAACGCGCGCTTTGCACTTCGGATCAACCTCTCCCAGCTACCCCCCATAAATGGGCTTGCCGGAGAGTTGAATTTCCATCGAATTCCCCGCACGGTGGCTGCATTCTGAAGCTCAGGATTGTCTGCGAGTTGTCGTACTGCTTCCGATATTTCTTTATCCGCTCCTTTGAAGTTAGTTCCGTTATCGGAATACATCGTGTTAGGGTGTCCGCGTCGCGCGGCCATCCTTCGAAGAGCTTGGATGGTCGCGTCCGCACTTAAAGAGTGAGTTATTTCGATATGAATCGCACGTGTCGTCATACATGTAAATAAGGCCCCGTAGCGCTTTTCTTTATGTCGCCCAACAGTTACATATAAAGGTCCAAACATATCGACTCCGCAGTGTGTAAACGGACGAACGTGATGATCTAGGCGTGCTACCGGTAACTGTCCCATTAATGGCGCAATCGGATGACTCCTTTCGTTTTGACAAAATTGGCAACGGTGTATTATTTGTCGAATATTTGATCTTAATTTTGTGATGAAGAAACGCTGCCTTAGATCACTCATCGTCCTCTCTGTACTTGCGTGATTAGCTTTTTCGTGGAAATTTCTTACAAGCAGGCGTGTATAAGCATGAGTTCCGTCTAAAATTATAGGCGACTTTATTTCGGCGGCCATGTTGTCTGTTGCCATTAATCTAGTACCCATTTTTAAAACATTATCCTTATCCAGGTATGGATTTAGACACGAAATTTTACTGGCTTTCGGGAGAGACTCCCCCCGTGAAAGGATTTCTATCTCTTTGTTGTAGCTATCGGATTGCGCAATCTTAATCCATGTAAGTTCCGATGCTGATATTTCTTGAGCAGTTAGTGTAGCGCTAATGATTCGCTCTCTTTTGCGACACCTGTTGACGAATCGAAAAATCCACGCCGTAGTTCTAATTAAACGTTGCCACGACGAAAACCTGTTCTGATCCGGGAGAGCATTCAGCATTATTGCACTGTTCAAACATATTATTTCGGTCCGCAACTCTGTGTTAGCCAGGTTTCGATTTGTATTTAAACCTTTGACAGGTGGCCACATATCTTCAGAATATTTGAGGAATTCAGGACCTCCGAACCACATTCCTTTCATCGTAAGGTCAGGTATCTCTCCATCTCGGGTACCTAAATCTGCTGGATTCTGCTTTGTGGGCACCCATCTCCATTCCGTTGAGTTAGTAAGTTCGTCTATCTCACCCAATCTGTGTGCGACGAATGGTGAGTATGTTCGCGCATCACTCTGTACCCAAATTAAGACAGTTGTCGAGTCCGTCCAGTAAATAGTTTTTATAATACGGCTATCACATTCCTTTTTAATAGTAGCTGCTAGGCGCGCTGCTATAAGAGCGGCTTGCAGTTCGAGCCGCGGTATCGATAAGGCACGCAATGGGCTCACCTTGCATTTACTGCCTATGAATGTGATTAAACTTTTGTCCATTGTCCTTTCGACGAAATATGCCACCGCACAGCTTGCTTGCTCCGAAGCGTCACAAAACACATGTAATTCTACCGGTGCTTCTTTATAGCTTGTGCATTGCCTCGGAATCGCGCAATTTGTTTCTTGTAAGATTTTCAACCATTTATGCCACTTTACCGCGTATTTTCCATCTACTTCAGTGTCCCAATTAGTTTTCGAACGCCATACCTCTTGTAGTAAGATACGAGGTCGGATTGTTAAACACCCAATGAATCCAAGGGGATCAAAAATGCTCATTACTTCACTAAGCATTTCGCGCTTGGTAGGTATATAGAGTTCGGACACCGCTGGAGTTTCTTTGAATTTAAACAAAAAATTGTCACTAACTGGATTCCACTTTATCCCGAGCACTCTTTCGGTTACATCTTGTCCACTTATTATATTTATAGATGTATTCGCACGCAGATTTTCCGGTATTGCTCGTACTACCTCTGGATTATTTGAGGCCCAATTTGTTAACTCAAAACCACCTCGTCCGAGCACTGTGGTAATATCGCTTCGCAATTGAATGCTTTCTTTTACCGAGTCGATTCCTATTAGAAAATCGTCTACATAAAAATTATTTAAAATGGCCATCTTTGCTTTCATCATTCCAAGTGATTGTTCCTCCGCTATTTTATTTTTAACAAACTGAGCGCTGCTCGGTGAGCATGTAGCTCCGAACGTCATTGAGCTCATGACCATCTCGCGGATATGTTCGTCTTCATTATCACGCCAAAGAAATCTTTGTGACTGTTGATCTTCGTCGCGTATTCGGATTCTTAGAAACATTTCTTTAATATCCGCCGCGAGGGCGATTTTTCCCTCTCGAAATCGTATCACGTTCCCTAGAAGTGAAGTTAGCATATCTGGTCCACTTAGTAAGCAATCGTTCAACGAAACACCGCGATATTTACTTGCGGCGTCGAAGACAATACGTAGCTTTCCGGGTTTATTCACATGACTAACTGCGAAGTGCGGTAGGTAGTACGTTCTATTCGTCAATGTATTTTTCTCAATGCATGTGAGCTCTCGGGCATATCCCTTACTAATATACTCATTTATTTTCGATTTGTACGCGATAGCAAAGGATTCGTTTTTGCGAAATTTCTTTTCAATTAGTTCTAGTCTTCGTAGCGCCGTTTGCCGATTATTTGGGAGGCTTATGACGTCATCTTTCCACAAAAGTCCTGTTTCCCATTGTCCCGATATCAGAGGTCGAGTAGTGTTTTGAAGAATATCAATTGCTCTTTTTTCACTGTAAGATATTCTAATTGTCGGCAAAATACCTAACGAGTCAACGGCATAATTTTTCTTCACAAGATTTTCTAATCGGGCGTTGTCTTGTATTGCGGCGATTGTTTGAAACGGCATTATATTTGTACCACCGTGAATCGCCTCTCCTAATGCAGTAACGGAGATAATATATCTCCCACTTTTCCTTGCTTCCCTCGTTACAATCAAGGAAGCATTATCTTGGCCAATTAAAATTTGCGGGCGCACTGTTTTAATTTGTCCGGCGTCCATTACGGCTTGAGGCGGTAAATTTAAATATTGCATCGTGTTAGCTCGCATTTTGTATATTTCACTGTTATCGCCGCGGATATTTACTGTTATGCGACGTGATGACTCATCCGTCACATTCATGCCACCGGCCCCGTGAATTTTTAGTCCTCGTATTTTTCCTGACGCACCTGCACGGTCCGCCACTTCACTGTCGATGAGGGTAATTGTAGACCCTTCATCCAACAAGGCGTACGAAGTCACTGTTCCCGCTGGTCCACTTATTTCCACCGGTAATAATTTTAAAAGAATCGGTCCGTTCGTTGACCACGTGTTCACAACTGTTCTATTTCGTGAGTTTTCATTGTCATAGCAGTTTTCACTTTCACTCACTAAATTCTCACTTGATTCTCTCCTTGCGGATTGATTTCCGTTCAAGGAATTGTTTTGTCGCGAAAACGATGAGCTCGAGGCTCCGACCTCGGCGGTAGGTCGATATTCGCGCACTTCTCCGCGGTTAGATTCGTGAAGCGTTTTATGGTGCAATGAACGGCACCTATCAACGCTGCACTCACGCGAATGTTTACATTGCGTAACCCTATGCGATTCCCCTAAGCACGAAAAGCATAAGTTTTTACTTTTAACTATTTGCCATCGCTCGGCCACTGATAACTTTAAATAGTCCCGGCACGACTGAATAGGGTGAGATCGATTACACAATGCACACTTGTTCTTCTCACCTGTAGGTATTTGAGGCACTACCGCGGTATTTACTAACTCGCGTTTTCGATTGCCTTTTCCACTATAAATGTTCGGTTCGATACCGCCGCACAACATTGCGGCGCTCGATATTTCTTCTAGCCAGACAGAAAAATCTTTAACAGTGGCTCTGTTATTATCACCTCGTCTGGCCCCCCACCACGATGTACGCATACATAGCGGTAGTTTCGCTACTAGCTCGCTTAGTAACTGCGGGGTAGTAAGATATTCACCACCGAAGCCTTCCAGAGTGGCGATCACGTTGTTGATGGCACCAGATAGCTCGATCAGTGACTCCGTCGAACCAGTACCCTGAAGACATTGGAGTCTCCTTACTCTATCCAGCATGGCTGCGACGATGACTTCTTTTTGGCCAAAGCGCAGCTCCAAAGTTCGGATGATTTGTCCGACGTTACGCGGCTCTACGAGTAGCGCTGAGACCGCCTCTCTCGCTCGCCCCCTCAGGGCGCGCTGCAGACGTAGGAGGTTCTCCGGCTCTGATAGGCGGCACATCTCAGTCGATTGATGATACTGTGAGCTAAAGGTGGGCCACTCCAGCGGCTCTCCTGTGTAGACGGGCAGGTCCTTG